>NW_017306822.1:570022-570401 GCF_000935625.1 Nanorana parkeri | reverse complement strand
GTCATCTCTATCAAATATTATCCATGTCATATAGCTATCAGATATTATTATTATTATTATACAGGATTTATACAGTTTGCGCAGCGCTTTACAATATAATATTATCAAATCTAACCACATGTTCTTTTCTGGTCTCCGGTGCCTCAGAAGGGATCCGCTGTGTTTTATTCAACGCTTTTAATTCCGTGTCATAGGTCTTGCTTTCAAATATCAATTATATTTTTGACATTTTTGTATAAGATAATAAATAGGACTTTCTATATGTGGGACATTATTCATATTTTTGACATTTTTATTTCAATGCATCCAGTGTACATCCCTTTTGTTTAAGGTAATAATTAAGTTATTCAGGGTAGTTCATGTTAGTGAATTCTGGATA
>NW_017306822.1:569575-569951 GCF_000935625.1 Nanorana parkeri | reverse complement strand
TTTCTTTCTTTCTTTCTTTCTTTCTTTCTTTCTTTCTTTCTTTCTTTCTTTCTTTCTTTCTTTCTTTCTTTCTTTCTTTCTTTCTTTCTTTCTTTCTCCCCCCTCCCCCAGGTGACCCAAATAAATGCCGTCTGAGGCAATAGCCATAGGGATGGCCGTTTCTGGACGGATTTAAACAGAAAACACAATCCTACACCGTCAAAGGAAGTGTTCTCAACTGCAAAAAAAGTTGATGCTAAATTGATGTGTGTGGCCAGCATAACTCTCTCTCTCTCTCTCTCTCTTCCCCCCCCTCTCTCTCTCTTTCTTTCTTCTCCCCCCTCTCTCTCTTTCTTTCTTCTCCCCCCCCTCTCTCTTTCTTTCTTCTCCCCCCTCT
>NW_017306822.1:547365-566871 GCF_000935625.1 Nanorana parkeri | reverse complement strand
TTCCCCTAGAATTACAAATAATAATAATTAGTTACAGTTAAAAAAATAAGTCAAATGATTAATTAATTAATCTAATTAAAAATGAATTATTCTTTTTTATTTTAGTTCTTTCGATGTACATCACTTTTTATTTAAGGTATTAAATCATTTATTCAGCGTAGTCCATGTTGTTGAATTCTGGATGACCTTTATCTTTATTTTCTTATTCAGTTGCCCACCCTCTCTGGCCCTAAAAATAACACGTACTGTAATAGTAACAATAATAGTATTAATATTATTACTACATAATAACACACACAGGGTTATTCACACAAGGAAGAGTTTGGAGAAGGAAGGAGAAGGGAACAATCTAGGACAACATAGCTGATCTGTAAAGTGACCTGAATTGGAGAATTTTTCCAGTTCAGCTATTTTGGACTAGATTGTTCCTTCTCCTGCCTTCTCCAAACTCTTCACCCTTTTGTGAATAGCCCTGTAAATAATCCTTTAAGAATAAAAAAATGTTTTGTCACATGATTAATTGCTACACATAAACATCTCTTCTGTCCTAAAATATTTATTCCATATGGTGTCTGTGTATATAACGTCCAATGATTCCATGGGTTGCCATAGCACAGTCCATAGTATGTGAGTGTTTGTATTATCGTGCAATGACCCGGAGTGTGCGTGCTGCGTGTCTGGGAACGTCGGGTGTAATGTATCTCCCATATGTTCTTGGATCACAATTCTGATCTAATAAGGACCCCCTGCCAGGACACCTGTGTTATGCTCTATTCTGAGGGTTGTCACCTGGCCGAGTGGTAAAAATAGGGAAAGTTTTTAATATGAGAGAGATCAAAGTGGCGACCTAAACTATTCATAAAAGTCGGGATCAGAATTAAAGAGCCAAAATGGGATCTGGGAAGGGTAAGAACTCCGCTCCGCTTTACTGCAGTCCAGGGCACCATTAGAGAGACTTCCCCTCACTTCCTGTCTTGCTGACCATGTTTTCCCAGACAGGAAGTGAGTGTAATTCTCCAACACCCATATACACTGAAATAAATTTGATTTTCTTTAGTAAAGTGGGGGAAGGTAGATATAAACTCTAAATGGACTCTAATAAAGTCTAGCTTCCTGTCTACATGTACTCCAGTGATGGATGCGCGGCATTTCTCAGAGCGGGTTTCTTGATGGTGACAACAGTAGGTTGATTGTGTATAAAGCAACAGCCTTTTGTAGTAGGGTTGCCACCTGTCTGGAATTTCAAGACAACTGACACCCGGACACAAGACACTAAGTGCCGATACCGGCACTTTACATTTTTTGACAGATTCGGCTGCTGAGGTCCCCAGCAAGCGCAGTACCTCAGGCAGCCGCATCTTCCTGTGAGCTGCAGGTGCGTGTAAATAGGCACCATCCCGCACATCTCCTCCTCTGGCTCCTTCCTGACAGAACGCTGCCTGCCTCCGGTCCCCAGGTGAGACTTCCCATACAGCACTCCTGAAACCCTGCATAGCTTACATGAGACCCCACACAGCCATCTGAGAGCCCCCATAGCCCACCTGAGACCTCACACAGTCCTGATGAGAGCCCACACAGGCCACCTGAGATCCTGGAGACATCAGGCCACCACCCCGGAACAACCCAGAGTATGTAGCTTCATATTATTTTGTATTGCTGTATAATGTATTACTGGGATTTGTAGTCCTCCTTAGCCGGTCTCCTGGCTGTCTCTCCTCGCTCTCTCTTTTATATTGTGCTCGAGTGTTCGGGTTTCACGTGAAGAAAAGATGGCAACCCTATTTTGTAGCCTTAACTGAAACTCCTTTTTGACAGGGTGACAACGCAGAGGCACAATCGGAGAGAGGAACGGAGCGCTGTCACCCTATAACAGGAAGCACCAGAACAAGGATCTTCATGGCAGGATCATCAGGTATTATTTTACTGGAGGCTGAAGATTTACAAAGATGGAAAATGACTTTGGCATGGTAAAGCTGATCTGAGAGTTCAAGTTTACTTTAAGAACAGTTGAACAATTGCCAGCTGACGAAGGGAAACGGCAAACTCTCAGCAATAACATTCTTTGTGTTACACAATATTGTTCTTTTCACACACAAGACTCAGCGGGATTATTTCTATCGCCAGGATGGGATCTGTTCCTCTTCAGTCCAAAAAAGTGGTTTATGACTTCCTGTCGGAATGGAACAAAACACTTCCAACAATCGTCTCCTCCGATTTCAGCCAAAGCTTTTCTGTTCACTGAAGGACACAGCGAAGATCTTGGATCTGTACCATCGGGTTATAGCACCACCTTCAGGAGCAGGACACTAGACACAAACACAGCCTGATGGTGGCCAAGCACACCATCAGCTAGAGACAGCCCAGTTTTTTGTCTAGTGTCCAGGAGGAGGGATGAGAGCTCCGTGGTGGGAATCTTAGTTCCTTTCTTTGTTCAGGGTATTTATATGTTTTCTTCAGTCTTCAAGACTTTCAATCAACTGCTGATCTGGGTGACAACCCCCAATAGTGTAGTCACCCTAGCTTAGGCATTGAGAGCATGCAGATCCTTACTTATGTGTGTGGTCAGCTGAGACAGCCCCCATGATATCCCTAAGGGCAGTCTGTAAGTGTCCCTCATGGGGGTGGGGCACATATGACCAAGTGGTAAATTAATTTATCAGCCCCCCCCCAGGTTGACAGCAGTGCAGCGCAGCACCCCCATTCTGGTGGAGAGGCGGCCTGTCCTGGGAAACTTTATACTCTGTGTCCTGCAAGGATTAGTAAGTGTGTGGACCCTCCTGTTCCCCTGTCCCTGGGCATTGGCTGTGAGGGTCTGGACAACAGCTTCCCCACCACTGTCACCATCCGATGTTCAGCTTCCCCTCCCCAGCAGTACAAACCATCCTTTCCTTTACGGTGTACCTGTTAGGAGAGAAGAGAAATACCCGGGTGTAATGGGTGTGGAGGAGCATGTGACCCAATCCCCTTCCTCTGATGGTACATCCCGGGGGCTTGGTGATTGGCAGTAATGGGGAGAATCCTCAGCCTTGTCTAGCTCCAAAAAGGGAGACATAGAGCATACGCAGAAGAGAGATGGGAACGAGGTGCTGGATACGGATCCCAAACCTATATACCTAAGTCCTTAGTATAGCCAAATGGCTTGTGTTAGGCAGCTTTCCACCAATCGGGAGCCCCCTTTTAGGAACAGAGGTTACCTGAATTCAGAGTCCGAACTGTGTGCCAGAGAAGGCACCAAACAATTATTCACTCTGTGTGAACAGGGCAAAAATCTAATGTATTCTTGTGCGGAAGGAATGTAATGTCAGGAAAATACCACATGATGGACACTAGGTGGAGCCGAGGATGATACATCTATCCCATGTTCCTCGGCTCCATCTAGTGGCCATACATCAATACATCTTTCCTATGCTCCTCAGCTCCATCTAGTGGCCATAAATCAATACTTCTTTCCTATGCTCCTCGGCTCCATCTAGTGGCCATAAATCAATACTTCTTTTCTATTCTCCTCGGCTCCATCTAGTGGCCATAAATCAATACTTCTTTCCTATTCTCCTCGGCTACATCTAGATGCCACAAATATATATATATATATAGGGAGACACCTATTGTCTGCCACATACAATGCTGTTTTAACACCTCTCTCTGGGCAGGTTAATAACACCTCCTAGCTCCAATTATGCAAATGCAATAAACACCTGGTTGTGACTAACATATTATGTGGATTGGAGCGACGTTCACCATATTTATTCCCAGAGAATTGTTTTGTACAAGTCATTCTGAATTGAGAAAGCTGGTCGGATGTCCAGTGAAACGTCTTCAAGAAAAATACAGCAAGTCCAGTTGCCTTGACTTATTTTTTACAGATATGCTTCTTTTTTCCTATGCTCCTCAGCTCCATCTAGTGGCCATATATAAATACTTCTTTCCTATGCTCCCCGGCTCCATCTAGTGGCCATAAATCAATACTTCTTTCCTATGCTCCCCGGCTCCATCTAGTGGCCATAAAGCAATACTTCTTTACTATGCTCCCCGGCTCCATGTAACAGCTAAAATGGCAAACCATATAACACAAGCCGAGGGTGTCAGCTTTTATTATTAATAATAATGATGATAATCTAAAAGCTATCTAATAGTGGGAGACTCCCGGCGACCCCTGTCAAATTGTCATTCGACCCCCAAAGGGGTCCCGACCCACAGGTTGAGAACCACTCTAGTGGCCATAAATCAATACTTCTTTCCTATGCTCCTCAGCTCCATCTAGTGGCCATAAATCAATACTTCTTTCCTATGTTCCTCAGCTTCATGTAGTGGCCATAAATCAATACTTCTTTCCTATGCTCCTCAGCTCTATCTAGTGGCCATAAATCAATACTTCTTTCCTATGCTCCTCAGCTCCATCTAGTGGCCATAAATAAATACTTCTTTCCTATGCTCCTCGGCTCCATCTAGTGGCCATAAATAAATACTTCTTTCCTTGTACTGGCAACTGAATGGGGAAGAAAAGTTCAGATCTGCAGCAAAAAAAAATTCCATCTGGTAAAGATTTTTATTGCAACGGACTTACAGATATACAACTTGCACATGTAAAGAGGACTATGTGTCCAATATCTATATTACATTGGATAGATTTTTTATTATTTAGGTAATGGTGTTCCCATAATGTGCTACTTCAGCGCTACTAAGCGACCCTTCTAATTGTCACAGTTCTTAATTTCACCATCGCCTCCCATCCCCCGCCATCTTCTTTTAAAATGATGTCCAGGTTTTTTAATATAAAGTTCTGTTTTCACCTTTTTTTCATCCTTCCTTTCTTGAGGTGGGCAGGTGAACTTAGACGGGTGAGAAGCACACGGGCGCAGAGGACAGAAGAGTAACGTTGATGGCGGACGTCACTACACCGGGGCGGATTACTGGTTACAGCCTCGCATCATCAGATGGTCCATGAAATCGTAGAGCTGATCGCATTTGGCTTGCTCGGTGGTGGCACATTCCCGCTTGGTGGGGATGATCTCGAACCAGGTCCGACCGTTGATCACGTAGGACTTCCTAAAAGACAGGTCAAAGGTCACATCAAGTCTCCGAGAGAGTGATATGTATATTCCTAAAGCGGAACTCAACTTTTTGTTGCCATCCGTGTTCCATTGGGGAGATTTCCCTTCACTTCCTGTCCAAAAGCCACAACAGGAAGTGAGAGGAGATCCTTCCAAAGTGAGAGAAATCCCTGTTGGAACTAGTGTCCCCATTAGAAGATTTCCCATCTGTTCCTGCTGATCTCCTGCACCCCCTTCCTGTTTATATCCACTCCAGTGAGGGCTGAATGGCATTTCTAAGGGCCACTCAACGTCCATGATACGGAGATGGAGGTTCCTCGAGCGGATGAACTGTCCCTCTGACTTTTCCCAAATTGTGGCTCAGCCCTGTCAACTGCCATGACTTTGTCCAATGTGTAACCTGTCAGTGGCTGGATAAAGCGCAAACGCTATATATCAAGCTTCTGAAAGGTTGCGCTATTTGCGTATCAGGGAAACTGGGCTCTCAGGTGGGCTATGTGGGTTCTTTAATGTTTCTCTGTGGGGTCTCAGGTGAACTCTACAGGGTCTCAGCCTGAGACCCCGCAGAGACCACCATAGTCCCCACAGAGCCCACCTGAGACCCTGCACAGCCCACCATAGATCCTGCACAGCCCACCATAGATCCTGTTACAGCCCACCATAGATCCTGCACAGCCCACCATAGATCCTGCACAGCCCACCATAGATCCTGTTACAGCCCACCATAGATCCTGTTACAGCCCACCATAGATCCTGTTACAGCCCACCATAGATCCTGCACAGCCCACCATAGATCCTGTTACAGGCCACCATAGATCCTGTTACAGCCCACCATAGATCCTGTTACAGCACACCATAGATCCTGTAACAGCCCACCATAGATCCTGCACAGCCCACCATAGATCCTGCACAGCCAACCATAGACCCTGCACAGCCAACCATAGACCCTGCAGAGCCCACCACAGACCTAGGACAGTCCACCATAGATCCTGCACAGCCAACCTGAAACCCAGCAGAGCCCACCATAAACCCTGCAGAACCCACCATAGATTCTGCACTGCCAACCTGAGACCCTGCAGAGCCTAACATAGATCCTGCACAGCCCACCTGAGACCCTGCAGAGCCTTCCTTAGACCCAGCACAGCCCACTATAGACCCCACACAGCCCACCATAGATCCTGCACAGCCCACCATAGATCCTGCACAGCCCACCATAGATCCTGCACAGCCCACCATAGATCCTGCACAGCCCACCATAGAACCCGCACAGCCCACCATAGATCCTGCACAGCACACCATAGATCCTGTACAGCCCACCATAGATCCTGTACAGCCCACCTTGTGCAGCCCACATGTGCAGCTTCCCAGCATGTGCAGATATCCCACCGTCAGATCGTGGTGTACAGGCAGCCCAGAGCAGCGTGCAGCTTCTCCTCCACCTCCACCGGCCGGGTCGCATCTCACTGGGCCCCGGCCCCACCTCCTCCTCCACCAGGCAGCCCACCCAGGCAAATTAGGTGGCCGCGAGGCCTCATGGGCGACCGCCTAATTTGCCTGATTAGGCAGCTGAGACTGCCTGATTCTGTGTGGCCCGGCTTGTTTGCCTTGTGGATACACCCCTGACTCTTCTCCTTTAGAGTGCAAGCTCTTTGGGTTTCCCTGGAGTTCATTATTGCTAGGCCCCTGCATACAATGAGAGTGGGGACTCTAAATGAATGCGCAGTTCCCGTTTGATCTATTGAGTCTGTACTCACTCTTTCTTTATGTCCCAGATATCATTGCTGTGTCCCCAGATAAGGTAGGACCGGCCGTCCTGGAGCTTGACCTGCGAGTCTCTGCAGCTCTTGTGGCTGAAGAACTGGCGCTCCTCACCATCTAATACTTCATCTGATCCTACAGGAGAGTGATGATTAGAAGAAGAGTCATGTGACCTGTTTAAATATCGAAGGGTTAACAGAAAACACTTACAAGGCACTTTTCTCCCGTAGGACCTAAAGCGCAGTCTATATATAAAGATGGTTACATGTTGTCAGTCAGCAGTTACAAAATAGAGGTGAAAGGTCAAACAAAGAAGAGTACAAAGGAGTGTTTATTGGTAACAATAAAAGCATCAAAGTACCAACGTGTTTCGGGGGCAGACACAGACCCTCTTCATCAGGGCTGGAAGTGTAAAATGAAAAATATATATCTGTATAATTGTATAATTTATATACATATATATTTTTCATCCAATAAAACCTCTTTTGGAGTTTTCTTAGTTTGGTGGATTTTTAAGGTGGATCCACTATGGAGGAGCAACTGAGCCAGCCATGGACAGCAGCATTGTCACCCCTGGGGGAGGGTGGTGTTGTGCCATGCTGTATGTTGCCTATTCTGCTCTGCCTCATTCCATGTGCCATGCTGTATGTTGCCTATTCTGCTCTGTATCATTCCATGTGCCATGCTGTATGTTGCCTATTCTGCTCTGCCGCATTCCATGTGCCATGCTGTATGTTGCCTATTCTGCTCTGTATCATTCCATGTGCCATGCTGTATGTTGCCTATTCTGCACTGTATCATTCCATATGCCATGCTATTCATTGCCTATTCTGCTCTGCCGCATTCCATGTGCCATGCTATTCATTGCCTATTCTGCTCTGTATCATTCCATGTGCCATGCTGTATGTTGCCTATTCTGCACTGCCTCATTCCATGTGCCATGCTGTGTGTTGCCTATTCTGCTCTGTATCATTCCATGTGCCATGCTATTCATTGCCTATTCTGCACTGTATAATTTCATGTGCCATGCTGTATGTTGCCTATTCTGCACTGTATCATTCCATGTGCCATGCTGTATGTTGCCTATTCTGCACTGCCTCATTCAATGTGCCATGCTATTCATTGCCTATTCTGCTCTGCCTTATTCCATGTGCCATGCTGTATGTTGCCTATTCTGCTCTGTATCATTCCATGTGCCATGCTGTATGTTGCCTATTCTGCACTGTATCATTCCATGTGCCATGCTGTATGTTGCCTATTCTGCACTGTATCATTCCATGTGCCATGCTGTATGTTGCCTATTCTGCTCTGCCTCATTCCATGTGCCATGCTGTATGTTGCCTATTCTGCTCTGTATCATTCCATGTGCCATGCTGTATGTTGCCTATTCTACTCTGTATCATTCCATGTGCCATGCTGTATGTTGCCTATTCTGCTCTGCCTCATTCCATGTGCCATGCTGTATGTTGCCTATTCTGCTCTGTATCATTCCATGTGCCATGCTGTATGTTGCCTATTCTGCTCTGCCGCATTCCATGTGCCATGCTGTATGTTGCCTATTCTGCTCTGTATCATTCCATGTGCCATGCTATTCATTGCCTATTCTGCACTGTATAATTTCATGTGCCATGCTGTATGTTGCCTATTCTGCACTGTATCATTCCATGTGCCATGCTGTATGTTGCCTATTCTGCTCTGCCTCATTCCATGTGCCATGCTGTATGTTGCCTATTCTGCACTGCCTCATTCAATGTGCCATGCTATTCATTGCCTATTCTGCTCTGCCTTATTCCATGTGCCATGCTGTATGTTGCCTATTCTGCTCTGTATCATTCCATGTGCCATGCTGTATGTTGCCTATTCTGCACTGTATCATTCCATGTGCCATGCTGTATGTTGCCTATTCTGCACTGTATCATTCCATGTGCCATGCTGTATGTTGCCTATTCTGCTCTGCCTCATTCCATGTGCCATGCTGTATGTTGCCTATTCTGCTCTGTATCATTCCATGTGCCATGCTGTATGTTGCCTATTCTACTCTGTATCATTCCATGTGCCATGCTGTATGTTGCCTATTCTGCTCTGCCTCATTCTGTTTGCCATGCTGTGGTCTGTACTGCCTGTCTCCAGGGGGTTTCTGAAAGGAATGTGTACAACTCCCCAGCTCGTCCCAACCACTTCACCAACAACCCCGCTATCATACTGTGTCCCCTCCGCTAGTTACTGCATACATTTACCTCCTAAAGGCCTTTCACTATCAAACCATGGCTCTGTAAGCCTCATATCTGGCCACAGTGCTCTAAGTGCATCACTATTGTCCCCTCCCATTGCCCTACCCTTCACTCCGCCTTAGGCTTCCCAACTTTTGAATGTTCCCAGGTATGCTCATCACATGCGCGCCCTGCTGTTCATTTTGCCTCTGGCTGGTGGGATGCTATTCACAATCAGTTCACCAAGAAGTTCCCAAGATCTCACTGGTCACTTCCAGCTCCATGTGAAACCTGATTGGTAGACCTGGAGCTGCACAGTGACATTGAGACCAGCACACTGGTGGCTGGAAGTGGGATGTCATTTTCAGAAGACAACTGGGCATGCACATCATGGGGGCATAGTTTGGCATCTTCACCTTGGGCACTTGATGACCTTGTCCTGACTGAAGGGGGTCCTATCTGGTTCTGGGTAGGTGTGCCTAATAACATGCCCACTGAGTATTTATTTAACGGGAAATATGAACACTTACCTTGTTTAACAACTCTGACGATTGTCATGAAGTGGACATCATAGGCACCTTTCGTCTCAATTTTATTCACTTTGGCCTCGTACACTGTAAGAAAGATAGTTATTATTGAATACATTCTTATCATGTCACTGTTTGACATCACCCCACAATGCAGCCCCTGCTGACCATGTAGACGCCTCACGTTAGGTCACAGAGTGGGTTATACCTCCGTGGATGACAGTGTATGTCAGAGTATCTACATTGTATGGCCAAAGGTTTGTGGACACCTGACCACCACCCCTCCTGTGGGGTGAATTTGTAAACAATGCCCTGCCAAATTGCAATGTGTACCATACTTTATTGTTTTTTTTGCCTTCCTCTGGACATAAGGTTCTGTTTATGGAGGTTATGTATTTATTTATTTTGTTTTCTCTGTTGGTTGAATTCAATGGGCTTGTGTCTTTTTTTCACCCTTTGTTACTATGTAACTGTAGCACTCGGGAATCTAGATTATGCTACGAGGAGAGAGGTATCGCATCTCCCCCATCTATCCTAATGGCTCGGTCCATTCTAAATTCTGATTTGATCTTGTTTCATCATTTTTGGGATGGCCAGAACTGTTTAAGTAGTAGATTCCAGAAAACAGAAGGTCCCCCTGCACTCCTTACAGCGCTTCCGGTCCAAGTGGAAATAGTGGTGCTAGCAGTGACAATCACGGATGACGCCGTGTACATCTCTGCCCTGATGAAGGGACCCTGCGTGGTCCCAAAAAGTTGGATTATTATTATTATATGTGTGACGTTTAGTCCAAATAAATGGACTTTTTGGAATTTCATTTACAGAGTGCTGGTGATTTCTATCATTCATTGACTGTTTAAGTAGCAGGACACATCCAAAAGCTTAGCAGCCAACTCAAGCAGACAGCTGCTGACCAACATGTGAGACTCGAGGCTTCATGGGACTGTGGTCAGCTGATTAACCGGTGGTTGTGGAGCAAGATAAAGCAAACATTGAAGGCCAAAGCCATGAGGATATCAAGTGACCTATATTCATGGTCCAAGATTCCCCGTCACTGTCAGACAGAAAAGCAAGGCTGAATGGTAGCTTGCAGTGCCAAGCTGCGGTAAACAAAGCTAGCAGGGTCTTGTCCTGTATTAAGAAGGGGATGTATTGCAGTGACAAGTCTATAATTGTGCCTCTACATAGATCTTTGGTTCGGCCACATCTGGAGTACGCGGTCCAGTTTTGGTCGCCGGTACTGAGAAGGGATGTCCTTGAACTGGAGAGAGTCCACCGGAGGGCAACCAAACTAATTAGGGGAATTGAGGACCAGAGCTATGAGACAAGGCTTCTGACCTTAAACATGTTTACGCTGGAATTAAGGAGATTAAGGGGGGATATGATTTTCATGTACAAGATGTTCAATGGTGACAGCAACATTGGCAACAAACTGTTTGAGATTAACTCCATTACAAAGACTAGAGGCCACCACCTAAAGTTGGTGGAGAAAAAATTCCAGCACAATGGGCGAAGAGGGTTCTTTACAGTAAGAGCGGTTAAGGTCTGGAACTCACTGCCATCGGCAGTGATTTCAGTCAAGAGTGTAGATTTGTTCAAGAAACGTTTGGACAATTTCTTGAGGGACCGTAATATCCAGGGATACCAGTATCCCTAAGAATGAGATGATGCGTGGACCTATATGGGTTGGACTTGATGGACGTATGTCTTTATTCAACCACAAATACTATGTAACTATGTAACTATGTAAGGCAGCCAAAACACTAAATCTTGAAATGATAAATGAACTGCACTGTCCACACAGCCACTTGTCTGAAAAGTACCCTGTAACATAAGTCTTGACTCTCTTACCGTAATCCACACCATGGCGGCACGCTTCCTCTACCATAGAGACAGCGTCCAGCTTCCCTGAATAGGTGTTCTTCAGGTTGCATTGTTCTGTAAGAGAGACATTCCATAGAACTTGGTACATGGACTCTTTACATTGCTTGGTACGTGGACTCTTTACATTGCTACAGCTCAGAGCAGGATCAGAATCATCTGACTTCCTAAACCAGATCCCTAGGGTTGTTTGTTGGCACCCCCACCCCCTCCTCGTGTACCAGAGCTGTCCTTCTGGAAATGTTACTTGCTTGGCTACCACACTGCACCCCAATACATTTTGAGTGACTGATCGGGAAAAGGTATGCACATCAGGTGCTACAACATACTTGCCCCGGGTCATTGATTCAGAAATTAGCCAGGCACAGCCAGGCAGCTTGGACTTCAACCATGGCAGCCTCCATATTTCTCCCACTACAGCTCTACTTTAAGATTATGTGACTTCACCTCTCTTCCATTCCCCACCACCACTGCATATTATTGAGGTTTTTAGCTCAGAAAGAAAAGCTCCTATTGGTTCACATTGGTTTGAGGGTTTGTTGCTGATTCAGACCTACTTAGCTATGACATGAGGAGTAAGGATGAGCTCAGATCAGAAACTGAGCTCCTCTGAACCCTGGGGGGTCACACGTCAAATCAACTGCAGGATGGGGCATTCCTCGCTCCGCAGCTAAACATAAAAGGGCTGGGATGTCTGTGCTGACCTTATATGGCCACATGCCCATATAAGGTCAATGACCTCACTGCATCCCGCTCCTTTGCTTACAGCTGCGGGCAGGGAATTCCCCAGCCACAGCTGATTCATAGGAGCTCCTTCCATGTTCAGAGGAGCTCAGTTTTGGGCTTCTGGACCCCACCTACCGCTATGTTCTCTGCACAGACTATGTGCAGCACGCAGCAATTCATTCAATATATATTCAATATAGGATGACCTGAGACCTGACTTGATAACGGCCCCCTAAGCCCAGGACGTTCCTGTTTGCTGATTTGCTTCTACGGCACCTGAGATGCAGTGACACTCGGCTTCTCTGCAGATCTTCTTCAGCTCTCCTCCTTCCTCTGTGGGGTGGTAGAATTTGGTGCAGATGTTTTCTGTACATCAATAAAAGGTACAAATAAAAAAAAAGTGTGATTAGTGCAATTATATATCTTCATGAGTCTGTACCAGGGGATGGAGGACTGCAGCCCTCCAGCTGTGCTTTAACTACAAATCCCAACATGCATCTGCCTCTGGAAATCATACCTGTAACTGTCAGTCTTGCAATGCCTCATGGGAGTTGTAGTTCAACAACAGCTGGAGGCTGCAGATGCCCACCCCTGGTTTATACAATATCATTTGTTTTATGTAAAGTGTATGTAAACCCTAACCATGAACTTCTCCTATCTGCTCCCTCTAGCTGTGTTGTATATACCACTGAAAGTGTTTTGTTATATCTGTTCAATCAGTGCAAAAATACCCCATTGATCCTGCCAGAAAATCACAGCTGCCCTGTGTCCTTTACACACTTCCTGTTTATCTCAAGGAGCCCAGTTAGCCCTTCTAGTTCTTGGCACTACAGATCAGTTAGTCTTTATGTTGTAGAGATCTGAGGGGGGGGTGATGGTTGAGTAGTTTAACACAGGGGAAATGTGCAGGGCTGACACCAATCAGTCCATGAAAATGCCACGTGTTGTCAGACTACCACAGGACCTAAGCGTTAAACGCATTTCTGGCAGGGATAATACCTGCACATTTATTGTAGAAATTTACTTTATTTTCTGACATACAGCTAACCACCAACCAACCACCATTCCAAATCAAATGCATTTCCTTTAGTGGTTGCCAATCCACTCCCTTCTTCTGCAAGGACATACTGTATCCCTATCTATGCAGTGCAGAGATTTTTGGCATGCACCCGTCTAGCATCACATGGCACCTCCTTCAAAATAGTGGTCACACTATGCCAACTCCATTCGCTCCAATGGAAAGTACATACAGAGCAGCACATATGCACAGGAGGCACAAGGCCCAACTCATTTTGAAGCAGAGGCCGCGTGGTGCTGGGCCGGGGCACACCTAAGATCTTGGCAGGTCAATATACTGTACAGCTCGTATACGTGCTCAGCTCTGTTTATTTCCCATTCATTCTATAGAAGGACTGTCAGGCTATTGCCTTTCTACTGTCATCTCAGGTCTGGGGTACCCTTACCCAGGGCATAATACTCATATATGGAAACCGTTGCCGGCTGGAGAATTCCGACCTCAAATTTCTGGTGGATCTTGAACTTCAGACATTGTGTCTCTGTTCTGGAGACCTTCAAGGAAAAAAAAGTTTCATTAATGGGAAACAAAGTTTGTAACAAAGGAGCATGCGTAATGTTGGAGTAGTATTAGACTCAAACATTTTTTAATAATGAATCCCGATGGTAAAAATATACATTGCCCAGTGGTGAGTCCAGGGTATGGCACGTGCCCTGAGTGCCACTTGAAGGGGGGAGGCGCCGCTCCGTGGGCCAATGAGAGTTTGCCCACTCACGGAGATAGCTTACCTGTTGTCTCTCCCCACTCTTCTCCCATACACCTCCCCCCCTTTCCAAAACACACACACCGCTTACTAGCACACACCAGGGTGGATCCATAGGACCCTGCAAGGGAAAGGAGCCACCCTAAACAGGATATCAGTTCCAGGGCTCAGGTGTCCAACTGATTCAGCAGGAAACTAAGACTTTTAAGCATCAAGAAGCAGCATCCATTGTAAGTGATTTAATCAGCATCTGAAGTAGCTTAAAATCCTTTTGACTTTAATGTTACTTTAAAGTGTATCTAAACCCAAAAACAAAAATGTCATATATTGTAGTTTACAATCCTTAGATGTGCAAGATGCAGTTTGAATCCCATCTATTGGTACTTTACCTATGTCAGACACTATGATAAAAGGCAAAATGTAATCCTTACCGAATCAAGGTAAATAATCAGGGATCCTCGCTCAGAACGTTCCGTATCCATTTCATACTTGGAGATATATTTGTCCACCCTGTTGGTCAACTGGAGAGAGAGAGAGAGGATAAAAAACCCCCACATATTTAGGAGATATAAACACAGGCTATGCAGCAGAGATCACATGATCAATGATGTGGAATTTGGTCACATGACCGATCTTTTTGTAGACTAATTTCCAAGGAAAGGTATTTCTGACCTGTCTGTGCCTCTTCCACAAATTACTTTAGGGGGTGATTTTTTTCAGTAAAACTTTACATATTGTACTTTTGTATATATTTTCTTATTTGATTTATGAATTTATCATGGTCTTTTTTTTTTTAAAAGAAAGAAAAAAGTTTTTGCAGAAGAATATTTTGTTTTTTTTTTCTTATCTGGCCAGCAGGTGGAACAGTGGCAGTTTTTCACGTTTTCCTCTCTCATCTTAGCTGCGTCACTAAGTTCACTGAGTTCAATAGCTCAAGATGAACTCTTCTCACACACACACACCTAATGAGCCAGAGCAGTGGCTCCTCCAAATCCCCCCACCCCAATTAGATATGCAAATATTCAGTTGTATACAATTTAAAGCAGGGGTGGGCAATTCATTTTCTCCAGGGGCCACATGAGAAAGTAGGACCGGTACCCAGGGGTTTAGGGTGCAAATGGGGGTTTCCCATCTCTAGTAGCCCCTACTCTGCTGCTTGTTATACACCCATAGAGGTTTCTCATTTCTATGGTATTCAGATGGCCCGGCACCTGTGACTCACTTGATGCAGTCACTGTTCGGCAACAATTTCAGAGGGTGGCGACAATTAGAGCCATGGGTTGACACCACTCAGATGACACCACTTATATTGAAGCCAGGTGGTGCTGACCCATGGCTTGAATTTGGGCAGATTTGGTAAGAATCAATCGAAATGTGAGGCGTGTATGGCCACCTTTGCTGAAACATGTTTATCTTGTGGGTTTTGTTGAAGATAATACTTTTTGGAATGTTGGCTGCTTTGTTGTTCAGTCTCATGATACTATCTTTGGCAGAAAGTTCTACTGGAATAGTCTTTTCCACCTCCTCCCCTTATATAACTAACCGCACTGAGATCATCCATATCTGGGTTGAATCCTGTGAGCAGCGTTAAGTCCACAATGGTCATCGTGGCATCGGTGGCACCAAGGTACCTGCAATAAGGAATTGTTACTACTACATGGTATTTATTAAAGGGAAAGTATAATTAACAAATATTATGAGGTAACACCGGAGTGTTTGATCTAAAAGACATTTTGATCTGACTTACACTTCTGAAAGCTTGTTATTGTATAAAAGGACATCTCCGGGCTGAGCCCTCTGCCAATTGTTTTCTCCCCTCTATCTATGAAGGCTTCCATGGCAGTATGTTATTTTACCTTTCTACAAGTCTTCAGTCCAGTCATGTGACACGCATGGTTCTCTTCATCTTTGGATCTCCTCCCAGTGTGTTGGGTGGTCAATATTTCAATATTGGGGTAAGCGGCACTGATTAGATGATGTCAGCACCGCTCGCTACATTGCTACACTAGGGCGCTGTGGTGATTCCCCCTCAGAGGACAGACCAATGATGTCCATCCATCCTCCAGGTTGAATGAATCTGACTACCATTCAACTGAGAAGACTGAGAACATCTTGTGATGGAAAGGTAGTAGTACAGGGGAGATCCTCGGATTGAAGATGAGTATTACAGGTGGTTTTAGAAAAGAAAGGGGACCATTAAAACAAATAGCCCAGAGTTAGGTTTGAATTATAGGGGTGGGCCAATGATGTCCTGCACTCATAGGATGTCCTCAGTCTTCCAGGTTGAATGAATCTGGCCGCCATTCTACTGAGAAGACTGAGGGCATCTTGTGTTGGAAAGGAAGTCATCCAGGGGACATTAAATATATAGCTACAGAGGAACTCACAGGTCTTGCAGTGGAGATACCCCAAAGCAACATTTCGATGGAGCTCAGTCCATCTTTAAATCTCGAGCTCCACTGAAACGTTGACAATAAAATTCTGATGCTTTGCCTTATCATTGCTGCAAGACCCATGAGTGCCTCCATACCTACTTTGGATTTGTATGAATACTTTTGTGTTTGTGAATGAGCACCTGGGAACTTATCTTACAAATAGAATGCGGTGGCTACCCATGGAACTATATATACCGTATTTTGTGCTCCATAAGGTGCGCCTGACCATAGGACGCACGGATGGTAGGGTTCTGTGACAGCCGCAGTTAGTGACAGCTGAGACAGGTGGCGCTGTCATTACAGCTCCACGGTCTCAGTGATCACACAGAGCAGACGAAGAACGGACGTTCTTCGTCTGCGCTACAGGCTCTATGGTGAGCTCCTATGCCGTGGTCATGGGTCCCCCAGAGGAGCCGGGGACCCCGAAAACCACGGTGGGGGCCCCAGACACGATCGTTGCCGCCGCTCGATTTGATACAAGTGATCTGAATAGATCACTTGTATTAAACGAGCAGCGGCTCCCACTGTACATTTAGCTCTGCTTGTCCGGAGCAGGGCCGAATGTACAAAAAAACGACTCCCCCGAAACTGCGTGTCCCGGGCGTCGGGCAATAGGGATTCGCTCCATAAGACGTGCAGACATTTTTGCCCCCCTTTTGGGTGAAAAAAGTGCTTCTTATGGAGTTAAAAATACGGTATATATATTCCTGACATGTACAGACAGCAGAGTCAAGATGGTGACCTGACATTCCTCTACTGCAGTTAACCAATACAGCTTAGTCACCTTCCTGCCCCGAGCCTGTGATTGGACTGGGAAGGAGCAGCTGTCGGCCTACTCCTTGTCAGCACACATTCCTGTAGTAGATCTGATTGACTCCATGTACTGCCCCTACTCCTAGTCAAATTTGAGTATTTACATTGAATGTTATAAAAATTACATCTAACAATCTTTTAATACATAGCTGCAGTCTCTGGCATCTTTGATCAGCTTTACCAGCTGCTGAGAACAGATATTGGCCGCATAGGCAGTGCATTGTTTTCAGCAGGTTTGATGACTCCCAGATGTGTACTAGTTAGCTAGAAAACATTTTCACCCCCGGCGGGCTCGAGTCCAGCAAAGTCACAAATAAGGAAAAGTTATTTTTTCTCACAGTATTGCACACTTACTTCATACAGATGTTTATGAACATGGATTTTTTGACATCTATTGGCACCTTTACTGCAAGACAAAAGGGAGCGCTGATTTAAAGGGATGCTGATATCAAAATGTGGAAATCTGTACAATGTAATACACAACATATATATTGTGGCAGCGCATGGTGTGCAGTTGTGTAGTATGGCAACAGATTACAGCAAATCTGTAATTAGCAAATCTGTAAATTACAGAAAATGACAGCAGCAACAATGTATGGGCATAAAATGCTGTACTCGGGTATTTGCACCTGTACGTGCACAGGGGTAAGTTTCTGAACATGGAAGACTTGCACGCAGAAACTTTCCTCCACCTGTATGCAGAACCGCAGTAGCTTGGGCACCTCAAATACATGCATGTTTTATGTCTTATATAAATTATAAATACGCTTGTATTTGCTCTGCAAAATGTGCATTTGCATGAGCGCTAAGACTGATACCTATGCCAATGTGTACATATTGAAAACAAAAATACTGCTTTCTTGTTCATTGAGAGACACAGGAAGTCTTTCACCTTGGGTTATACTGCCACCTGCAGGAGGATTGGACATTGGCAAGCCATAAAATTGTAGGCCCGCCCAGGATATCCCCTCCTACTACCAGCATGCTTTGTGTTTTTTTTTTCTAGTGTCCTTAGAGGATGGACATTTTTTTTCCAGCTATGCTGTTAAAAGATTGACCTATTTTTTTCTTCTCCATTTTTCTTCAATCAATACTCCTCTCTATATCACTGCTAGAGCTGATCTCTCAGATTGTGGCATGGTCATCCTCAACCACTGTTGGAGTGCCACATCTGGACCCCACTGGACTGGATATTTAAGGGCTACTATACACACATAAAAAATGAACAAATTCTCAGCTATTCACCATTTTTGGGCACATCTTCAAGGGTGACGCTGAATTCAAAATTCTTGCACGGGGCGACTCCCTCTGCCAGTGGCACATAGTATAAGGACATGACCTGGGAAGAGGAAAGGGAGAAAAAGGTCAGCAAGGGGCACCACAGTTTTGATCTGATGACAGGTTTCCTTTAACCTTTTCACCACCAGAACCGTTATTGCATTTTTATATCAGTTCTGAAAGCCGAGACCCTGGAGAATAACATAGTGTCAGCTGCAATTTTTTATTTCACATGATATTAGCACAACAGTTTACCAAACCCATACAGTGCATAGAAACACAATATAATACCCATTTCTGGTAAAATAACAAAAAGGAGGTTGAACAGAGGAAATAGATACCAAACTCGTCATGCCTCCAAATTTCATGCACCTGCGAAACAACTTTCATACTCCAAATTGTCCATAGGCCACTGTGCCAGGGAAAGACTGCTCAGAAACTGGAAGTGATAAATCCTTGTCATTTTTGGGATCATTCACCAGAAGGGAGATCAGCGAATGCATGTTCCCTGATCTCCCCTCTGGTGAATGAACCCAGAAGCTACAAGGATTGTGTCACTTCCGGTTTCTGAGTGGTCATTCCCAGGGGCATCGCAAGGCCGGATGTCACCCGGTCCCTGTCCTGTCGTCATCACGCGTGCACGTGACATCTTGGTGATGGACGCTGGCAGAGAGAGGAGGGGACGTTCACCCAGCAGGATGAGGCATGTCGACGGGTCCCCTCCTCTCTCCTGACACTATCGGGCTCTTGGTCCATGAACGAGTGCTCGACTTTTTAGAGGGGGTGACACCAAAATAACTGTCAGTCATTTTGGTGTTACCCCTGCAATGGTGTCACCGGGGTGCAGGCCGCACCCCCCGCAACCCTTTGTGACGCCACTGGTCATTCCCTGGGCACAGTGGCCAGAAGACAATTTGCGGTATGGAAGCTGTTCACCGTTTTACAGGTGCACGCAATTTTGAGGCTTGACAAGTTTGCTATCTATTTACTCTCTGCAACCTCATTTTGTCACTTCCGGTTTCTGAACAGATGTTCACTGACCCCCCCCC
>NW_017306822.1:528307-545826 GCF_000935625.1 Nanorana parkeri | reverse complement strand
CCCCGCTGTCCTCTGCTGATACCCACCATAGCAATCAGTTCCAGAAGTGACAAAATCCTCATCCTTATCTGGTTCATTCACTGGATAGAAAATCAGTGAATAGATATTTGCTGATCACCTTCCACTCTTTCTCACTGACACCCACCATGGTCATCCTCGGCCCATGGGAGGGGAAGAAGAGTCCAAGATGGTGGGTGAATGACAGCTCAGAAACCAGAAGTGACAAATCCTTGCCCCTTTCAGGTTCATTCACTAGAGAGAATATCAGTGAATAGATATTTGCTGATCGCCCTCCACTCTTCCTCGCTGACACCTGTCCATGGCCATCCTAGGGCCATAGGAGGGGGCAGCAGAGTCTGGAATACATGGCGGGTGATGGACAGCTCAGAAAACAGAAGTGACAAAATCCTCATCCCTTTCAGGTTCATTCACCAGAGAGAAGATCGGTGAATGGATATGTACTAATCACCCTCCACTCTTCCCTGCTGACACCTGCCATGGACATCCCAGGCCCGTAGGAGAGTGGTAGAGGGGGTGGCACCTGCTGGGGTATGTGGAATGGATATCACATGTACCAGAAAGCCAACAGTCTGCTGACGGAGCAGACTCTATAGCAGCCTCGAGTCTTTTTATATTCCGCCAACTTGTTTTTCAACCATCTCTTTTGACTTTCTCTTTCTAAAGAAACAAAACTATAAACAAGTACCAGATTCAGGTAAAACTGGCCTGCATGGACAGGTAGAATTATGATAATTATAAAGTAGTGTGCTTAGGGTTGCCACCTTTTCTTCCAGCAAAACCCAAACACTTCTATCGACACGTGGACATTTTTTGGGGAGAATGAGTCATGGCTTATTAATATGTAAACAGTGCCACCCATTCATATGTAAATATCACAGTTGAGACTATTTTCAGTGTGGGGCCAGTAGCCCCTATCCTAATTTTGGTTGCCTCTTTCTGCCTGACATCTTGTGTTCGGGTTTCTGCTGCCATGAAACCTGGATAGAGCATTCAAAACCTGGACTGTCCGGGTGAATCCTGGACAGGTGGCAACCCTAAGTGTGCTAGCTAATAAACTTTAGAATTGCTAATCCTGCGACTAAGTGTGTGTGTCAGTTCGCATTCCTCACATGATCACGCTAAACAAAAGGGCAATATCTTATACAACTAATAACCCATCGAAGACAGTAGGGGATGGTAAGACCCCACCAGGTTTTCGTTTAGTTCTGTGCCCCGATGCAGACATTTCCCTTCACTTCTTGTCCTCGGGACACAACAAGAAACAAGTGGAATTCTTTCCAAGTTGTCGTCACAGCAGGTGTCCCCACTGGAAGATTGTTCCTCTATTGCTGTTTTGGGTGACAATTGTAAAATAGTCACCAGGACAAAAGGAGGGGTAATCTCCCAAGTGGGAGCACAAGCAGCAAAAAGGTTCTGACCCTTTCACACTCTATTCAAATAAAAATAAAAAATAACTTTGGCTTTAGACACGATTAAAGCGCCATTTTAATGCAATGATGATGGACAGACATGTTCCCACTTACCGTTAGCGTACCCTGCCCTTTTCCTTTGGCCGTCACAATGATCTTGTCTTTCATTTCAGCCTGCAGGAGATGCACATTATTATGTTATTATTATTATACGGGATTTATATAGCGCCAACAGTTTGCGCAGCACTTTACCATATAAGGAAGACATTACAGTTACAATACAATTCAAGACAAGGAAGGCCCTGCCCCTGAGGGCTTACAATCTATTTCAAGTAATACACAAGAAATTACCCCAGGATGCAGCAAGACAGCCCAATACGATGGGATGGAACCCAGCAAGCTTTTCTTAAAGAGACAGTGTCATGCCCATTCAGGGCAAAATGACCAGGTGCTTGTAAAGGGTCCCCACCCAACCTAGTTATACTCAACTTTTCAGCTCGCAGGGCAGCATTCTATGTGCAGGCTGACTGAGAGTGATCATCACTGGGGTCGGTTAACTCCACATTTAGCCCTTTACACACAAAAGGTAGCCATCACCATGTGTTTTAACGGAAATATCCACATTTCCAGTGTCTGCTATAGCAATTCTAGCAAGTGCCACACCAGGCAGGAATGAACCAGAGTATAAAATATGGTAGCTCGGAATTGTTTAATTTCTGATTTAGAGTATTTAGAGATAAGGTTTAATGATCTTTATATATTGTTTCAATGAAAAGAAAAAGAAAAACAGTGAAAGAAAAGATATACAGAAAAAACACACTGACCTTCTCGCTACGTTGGACGAGCGCATTTTCTGTGTGGAGTTTCCATGTAAAGCTTCCACTTCTCCCTGGCAAAGACATCGTCACATCCATATCAATCTCGTTCATTTCAGGTGAGTGAATCTGGAACTCTGATAATGCCTGGAACACCATAATGGTGGCCTGGAAGGAGAGGGATCAAAGCCAACAGGTTACAGAGGTTCAGTCGTCACTCTAAAACAAAGAACAAGGCCAAAGTGATTCTGAGCAACCGATCACAATTCAAAGTTCTATGATGGAAAGTTAAATCTGATTGGTTGCTTATTCAGTCCAACATATTCAGTGGCACTTTAAAGAAAAGGGTTGCATTCTCATGTGGGTCTCCCATTGGAGAGATTTACTCAAAATTTCCTTGCCTGTTGTCACTGAGGACATTAAGTAATGAAAAATGACGACTAAGTGCCCTTCTTTCAACTGCCTACCCATCATAGCCCTGCATGTCCTTTACCACATTATACTTGCCTGCCAAATGCACATCTGTCCATTATTTCATACAATTCTGTATGCATTTTACAGTCTATCGCTCCTGACTCAACTCCTGACCAAGACTCGTAACTGACAACTGGCCAGCATCCTGCCAAAAGTGGGTCAAGACTTTGAAATACCTTCACACCCAATAGGTAGACATCAACTTCCTTCAAGAGACCGACATTTCTTTCTTCTCAACCCCCAGTTACTTTGACACCCATTATACACAAATATTCCAGGCATGTCCCCATGAATAAGTGAGGAGTATTAATAGCCTTACATAACCGAACCACCTTCACCCACAAGGTCACTACCTTCTAATACAAGGCTCTCTTTAAGGTACAGAAGTTACTATGTACACCTACTACACACCCAATGCAAACTAAATCTCCTTTTTTCCCCCCTGGTGGACATCCTCCATAATCATCAAAAAGTCATATTCCATATTAGTTCTTAATGCTAAGCTAGACAAATCTCCCCCCAGATCCCCGCACACACAATTCAGCCTCATGAGTCTTTAAAGTGACACTAAACTCAAGCGTTAAAACTTAAAAATACATTCAAGTACCTTAACTTTTAACAAAAATTTATCTTATTTGTGTATCATTCGGCTGTAGATCCTCCAATCATCTCTGAATTGGTGCCGACACTGTCCTTCCTTCTGGAGGGAGGCTACTTTTGTTCCACATAGTCCATGTGTGTGTTGTAAAGTAGTCACCGCTCCAAGCTCACTCCCGGGATGGACTACAGTCTCATGTTTAGTTTAATAATTTGTATTGAGCTTGTAGTCCATCAAAAGAGCAAGCTTGGAGCGGTGGCTACTTTACAAATCTCCATGTGTAATCTGATCATGGAAATATGCCACAGTGAGTAAGCGAACGTGTAAAATTCACACACAATTTTTTTTGCATGTAAATTCTGTAATAAAATTAAAGATTAATCCTTGTCCAAGTAGAGCTGACTATCATATGTCCCTTCCACAGTCACTCCCTAGTCCCAGTTTAGGCAGAAACCAGTAAACCCACCATAATATTTTTGGATTGATGGAGGGAGCGCACACCCAGGGAAAACCTACAAACTCCACGTAGATAGCGTCCCTGGTGGAAAGTGAACCTCAGATACCTGTACTACAAGGACACAGAGCTAACTGGGAATATACCATGCTTACCCCCATTCTCCCTTCTCTTTCATCCCTCTACCCATGTGGTGTACTCTACCTGTGTGGATCCGTAGCCTCCGCCATAGAATCTTTGTTCTGTCAGCCATTTGGCCACAGGTTCGGCCAATAGGTACTGCTTGAGCTTGAGAAGGGCTAACAGGCCGTACGAAGAGGCTTCGATCATGTAGAGATCTGAAGAATAGTCTGCCCAGTGGGTGCCACCTAGCCACAAAAGAAAAACAATTTAAAAATGGGGAGCCAAAAGAAGGTTGTAGTTGGTTGGGGGTGTGCAGTGCTGGCATTTGTAGCTTTATACACTTTTTTTCACTGATATACTGGATTTGCTGTGAATTTTAATAAAGTCTGCAGTATTGGAATTCTCTGGATAGTGCGCTCTGTTCGTATACTGCTGAATTTAAAAATGGTTTTATCATTTTTTAGATAGACACTAGGCAATAAAGTTTTCTGTCTACAGATGTTTTAAACATATGTACATAGGGGAGGCCATATTCCCAGATAGCGAGCAATTGGGCTGCAAGTTTGAAAATGACTTGCTAAACTATTCGCCAAGCTACTTGCCAATTTTGTTGCACAATTACAGCAAGTCTGCATTGCAAGTCTCCTGACCAGCGAGCTTGCGGAGCTCTTGCTAAGACTCTTGCTGTAGACTTGCCAAGCAAATTTGATACAAATTCAAAAAGTGTCAACTAGAACTTGTGCTGTAAGTGTTCTGCAAGTCTACAATTTGCCAGGAATGTGTGCAGCAAGTTAACAAGAATTACAATTTAACCCGGCTACAAGTTTGTGGCAAGTTATCCTTGCTATCTGGGTTGTTTATTACATACACAGGTTCTGCTTCCTGTTTACTTCTCAAGGACTGACCATCACCCATGAGCCAATGATACACAGCAAGCTCCTTCTAAGATCCGTCTGGAAATCTAGAGTAAGAGAAAACACTTGAACAAACCTGTTGAACTTTTTATGAGCTGTTGATGATCTGGCAGTTTTCCCACCAAGGAGAGCGCATACGACGTGATGCAGATGCTGTACGGATTCTTCAGGGTCTTCAGCCGACCCTCCAAGTAGGTGGAGCTCTTATCCAGTTTGGATTGCAGATCCTGAAGTTATATAATGAATAGGGAATACAGATCAGGAAATCAAAGCGACATCAAACAGAGACTCTGATGCACCGTAAGCTCTAGCATTTCCTACCCATACCTTGGAAAAGGCCGAAATGCAGTGTTTGATGGAAGTTTAAAATAGAGGTACAGTGTTTTTTGTATTAAAAAAATCAAATCAAGGCCAGCATCACAAAAAATTATTTTGCTGAAATGCTCACCTTCAATGCAGAGCTGTCTCCTATAGTAATTCTATCCCACTACTTGATGTCATTGGTCTTTTAGGTTGAATTTAGCCAATTTTAGCCAATTTAGTGTCATTTAGCCAACTTCGACCCGCCCCCAGGGGCATGGCATCACACAGCCTGAGCTCAGAGTACTACTGCACTGTATAGTAATCACACATCATTAGGTGAGCTATGTTCAGTGAACTGCCCCCCCCTGCCACCAGAGGAAGAGAGGGAGGACATGTGATGCCACCAGTCAAACAAGAAGACACTTGGAAAAGAGACCCAATAAAATCACGGCACAAGCATGGTAGAATAAATCCATCCAAAGAAAACATTGCACAATAACCCTTCCTTTGGATGGATTGATTCTACCATGTTTATTCTGTGGTTTTATTTGTGCACAGTGGGGTGTTTACACATTGGGGTGCAGGTGAGTGTCACGTTTTTGGTGGGTGGGATTGACTTTAGGCATTTCTTTGCTTAATTTGGTGATAACGTGGGATGGGTGGGCTGTGGCCACCTCTTTAGACTTCTTGTCATATGTAATGCCCTGTGATTGCCCACAACTACAAACATTCATTCCATGTTCGTAAAATGCACTGAGGCTTACAATATCCATAATTTATCATCAAGATTTGCCCCCTCTAGTCTTCAATGGCATTTGCTGCTAAGTTTGGGTTCACCAAATTTCAAAGAGGATTCACCTAACCCTTGGTGAATTGAACCTGAGCAAATTAACCCATTTCTAATGCTAAGCTGAACACTGTTGCAGGTGTGGATGACATAGGGTACCATTAGAGGCCACATCCCCATTGGTGTACAGAACAGTAAAGCAGGAGCATGTGAACTAAAGGGCAACAAGGCAATTGTGTCTTGGGAATAACTACAGACAAGTTCAAACCTAGAATCTAAGTTCTACAAAATTCTCAGAATTCCCTTTTTGCATGCAGAACATATAACTGAACTGCATTCAGCAATCATTGGCATACAGAAATAAGGTATTGCTTACCGGAATTGTGTTTTCACAAAAACTCTTGGCTTCCACTAAGGCAATAAGGACAAAAGCAGTAAGAGAGGCGTCAGGGTCGGTGTTTCCTGTTCCTCCCTGCAGAGAAAGGACATCTTAATGCCATCCAAGTGGATTACCCCAACTAGGCAATTATACTATTATGCCGTACCAGGTCACTTACAGAAACTTGGAAAGAATAGATTTTGTAAGCTGGTTCATACTTTGCTTTTAATATTAAACTGTTGGCTACAAAATGACTGCAGGGTGTTTGCTATTATGTTTTGTGTGGCCCTCTGATCCTGGTATCATCTTCCTTGAATTCAGGGCTAAGCCCCAACCACACATTATAGCCCTGTCCAGTTGGATCTCCTTAGGGACCAATAAGGATGCTCTCACTGGTTAAAAGGATGGTAGTCGGAGCTTAACTTGAGAAATGTCACGTTAAAGTCACGTTAAAGTGTATGTCTACTTTGTGCAGCTAAATTGGGGATAACACTCACATCATATTTAGGCTGCATACAAGTGATCTTGGCGACATCGCCGAGATCACCTGTACAAAACAAGCGGCGGATTCCCCCTATACATTTAGCTCTGCTTGCCAAAAGAAGGGCTAAATGTAGAAAATAACTAACCGCCCGGCGTCCAGAACTGCATGTCCCGGGCATCGGGAGATAGGAATTCCACACCTCTGCTGCCCTCTACTCCCTGCTGCCCCAAGGCTGGGCCTTGGTTGGCCCTGATCATATTTGTTACATGTTGCAACAGAGGTGCACCCTCCCCATTTAAATGCGATCCCCGACAGGGTCTCTTTAAAGTCTGCCACAAACATAAAAAAACTTTAAAATCTGCTCTACCCTAAAGCTCAGTTATTGGAGTTAAATCCTGATCAGTCCACACAGTTAGCTGACCCCTTTTCATGTCTACACACATTAGTATAATTAGGACATTTTGAACAAGCCCCTTTTAACTACTGGCCCACAATCTTCTGACAAAATCTCTGAAATATGGAGGAGCAGGAGGAAAAAAAAGTTTTCTTGTGC
Organism: Nanorana parkeri; assembly: GCF_000935625.1. NCBI lineage: Eukaryota > Metazoa > Chordata > Amphibia > Anura > Dicroglossidae > Nanorana > Nanorana parkeri. The sequence goes on along the minus strand of NW_017306822.1, from coordinate 538,512 downwards.
TTCAGAACTAAAAATACACATTTGTGGAAGCCTCAGTTTCTTTTTCTTGGGTTAACTTTTACTTCCTAAATTTCCCAACATACCACCATCTCTCCATGTATGACTGGAGCATCTTCCTTGAACGTGCCAATTGGTAGCTGCTTTTCAGAAAGGAGCCATTTCATGGCCCCACACAAAATGTCTTTTTCTATGTTCATCATTCTTCCTGCCATGGCAAACACCTTTACCACATAGGCAGTGAGCCTAATGAAGGAAAAAGATCTGATGTGAGAGACTGAATGCAACACAGGCACGACATGAAGGAGAAAAAGGAATATGAGGAGATGTATTGAAAGATTTGGCCAACATGTGGCTCAATGGGCTTACCAAGTGCTGGCGGGTCTGTTAGTAAATGCAGAGTAGGAGTTGTCAGGTTTCCGATATGTCATCTGTTGTATGTATCCTAGAGATACAAGTGTGAACATCTGTATTAGCTGAGCTTTTTTTTAATTGAAGTAGAATTAGTTGACTCTTGCACATTCTAGACCCACCTTGTTCAATGTTTTTAATGGCCTCTGCTCTGCGTTCAACTCCTATTCTTTCCCATTGGTTGGTGACGTCCAGGAAACGAGTGGCGATCACCGTTGGTGTCATGCTCATCATAATCTGCTCTCCACAACCAGAGGGCACCGTAATTAGATGTTTCAAGTTGGCACCATCGATGGAATTCTGTAGGGTTTCTCCAAGAAGACTTCCTGAGTATTTGAAGGATACAGTATATTTACAAATTGATGGAGTATGCAAGTGGTACATTATATGCCATTATTCATAGGCCATAGTAAAAGTTGTTTGAGAATGTTGCCTGGACTTGGTTAGTTCAGTGAAAACCTTCTCCTTTTCCAATGAGAATGCCCCAGTAATGGCACTGTCACTGAGCAGTGGAAAAACAAGTCAAAGGGGCTTAGACCTGAAGTCAGGCCCCTAGTAACGATGTGAATGTAATTTCAGAGGGATACACAAAACAGGTTTTCCTGGTTAACGCATGCAATATACTGTAAGTCATCTTGTGATGTATGCTCAGGACTTTTAAATGTTTAAAATGTCCAACAGATTCAGCTAAAGACAAATGGTAAATATAGCCAGCTGGAAGTAGCCAAGAGGTCTTGTCTTCCATTGGACCATTACCCTGATAACATATTTGTAGTCAGTGATACTTGATGCAAATATACAACACAGTTTAGTGATTTCCTGATGGAGTGGAAGCTCCACAATGGTGACTCACAAGAGATGCAGCCATGCCAATACATTGGCCTTAGAGCAGTAGTTCTCAGCCTGGGGTATGCCTACCCTGGGGGTATTTTGACACATGTCAGGGATACCTCAAAGGCTGTGGATACCTGAAGGCCAATATGGTGGATCAAAATCCTCTTCCTTAGGTTGCAACATTGGTGAATTGTAATTGGTGGACAGGTTCCCAGTAATGCTTGATATTATGGACACAGTATATTGTGAGTGTAAAACATGCCCTGGCCTTGAGCCCCAAGACTGGATTAATAAGCAATAACCGTGGGACTCTTGTTGGATTGAGCTTAAAGCCGGTACGCATGTATCAAATTTTGGCTGGTTCATGATGAACAGGAAGCAATTCGCACAGTGGGTGTCACTGTCAGTACCCTTCCAGCCGGCATCCCTTGATCAGCTGATCGAAGGAGCAGTTTGGAAAATGAAGCTTGGCTCTGTTCGGGTATGTTGACAGCAGTCAGCACTGTTTTGGATATTAATGAGAGTAATTGATTATTAAATACCTGTTAATCCTTCCATTTTTGCACTCTCTCTGTGCTCTCTTTAATAGCCACCATCTCCCAATGCTACAGGAGTGTACTTATCCTCCTATGTGAACTACAGGCAGATGTACTATCATCCAAACCACTGCAGTCAATGCCCCCTGCTGGTTGATTGACAGCTATTCCTACCATTTAGCAGCAGAGACTGGGACTTCATGAACTAAACCCGCCGTTTTTTTACTGAACAGCTTGGCCTGGTACAGGAAGTGGAAACATAAGTGATCTACTGGATATGAAAAAAACCTATGTGCCGGGGGGACTTAGAAAAACAAACACTGCCATGTTAATGCTATGGATAGACTGCGTATATATTACATTTTCATTTTGCTCTTTTAACTTTAAAATAGGTTTTGAACATCCACATTTTATCTGAGCTGGGGGAGTATCCCTGATGTGTTGGCCAAAAAAGGTTGAGAGTAACTGCTCTAGAGTAACTGACACCCCCAATGTAGTTCCATCACTGGATTTTGCTAATTTTGCAGTGGCTGCACAAACACCATCTTTCAAGAAAAGAAAGCTCAATGTTTTCCTGAAGGTTGTCTAAAACCGATGGCATATGGAACAATGTACTACTTACGGCATAGCCAAAATCTATCAATTTCATTCACGATGGGCATGCACCTGATCACGAATGTTCAGTGTTGGAACTAGGCTGCTTACCTTGCACACTAATGTAGGTGTTGGCTTCAGTGTTCGGAACGATGTCAGTGGGTGGAGATGTATTAATGGTGAGTACCTGGGTTCCAGGCGCTGCAAAGGTTTATAGGACAGCCATTAGTTGTGAGGAGATGGCTCAGCAGGTAAAGGAGAGATAGGAGACAAGGAGAATGACAGATGGCAAAAGAAGAACTCGAAAGCCTATAGATTGCCTATAAACAGGTAGATCCCCCTGGCCTTTGTTAGATTTGTTGCATCTTAAAGGTGAACAAAACTTATTTTTCTAGCTTTGGGTCAAGTGTGGAAGATTTAGAACTTCTGCCAGGTTTGTATGGATGTCTGTTTGTCCATTAGGGGGAATCGTTATCATTTTATGACTATTGGCCCAATTTCACTAATAGAGAAAGTGAGAAAAATTTTAAATCTTGCTGGAACAGGAGCAGAAGGTAAATCTCCCAATACCGAAACCTGTTCCAGCAACGGCTGCCAAACACAGGATTTCACTACACTTTGGGAGGATTTCCTTTTACTTCTTGTGTCACTGGGAGAGGAAATCTCTCCAGTGGGAGCACAGCAAGCATTAGGAACCTGATGAAGGCCCCTAACCCTTCCCTGCGCTATCCAAAAGTAAAAAAACATTAAAAGGTTTTGAATGGATTTATTGCCCTTCTCCATCACCCTACCAACTGGGCCCTCATAACTTCAGCCCTTCCCTTTCTGCCCCTTCTGTGTACTTAGTACCCATTCAAACTCCAAAGATATTCCTTTATCTGTTTAGAGCCTATTTCTGATGTGATCAGAATCAGAGACCCTTCTACAAACACTTGACAGTAATGAAGGAAAGTATTGGACTGATGCGTTTAGCCTTTGCATTTTGACACTTAGAAATCCAATATATAAGAAAAGAAAAGTTTGAAGTGAATAAGAAGAAAGGAAATGTTAATAACTCACTGTCTGCTGAGCGTAGGGGGTCCAGAATGACACTCTGAATGCTTTTAAGAATTCTTAATCCTTCGGGCTGGAAGCAAAAATTATATAAATAATTGGTGATTAAATGGCAAGTAATTTAAGGCCTTAAAAATAACCTTCACCAAAAAGGGATTCTTCTTCATTCATTACCTACAAAGGTTTAAAATTAAAGCTGAACTCCAGGTATACATTTTCATGCATACGTACATTAGTCCAGAGTGGTCCAATCTTAACAAACATGCCCCCCTTTTGAAAAAGTGGGGGCACACCTTTATGCTATTAAAGGCTTTCCTGAGGGTTTAGAAGACTTTTTACTCCTGACCTTGTGGTGGCCGGAGAACCAAGGAAGAGAAATACTTTGAAGAGCAGATGCAATGGAAGGTTTTTACATCTGTATATGCTCTGAAAGACCTGGGACTGGATAGAACAGACTGATCCTCTAAATGAAGAGTAGTACATAGTAACACAATAGGAGCCAAAACGGTCTCTTTTAACCCCTTACCACCAACTCTTACCAAGCCTTTAACGTGTCCACGATAGCAGCAGCTGGTAGGCAGGCTCACGATCATGTGGTCACTGTGATTGTCAGTGATCGGGAGTCCATCCTAGCAGCTTCTGATTATGAACAGTAACTGGGATCTGTCCATGAATGAGTGCACTCCCAGCAGAGGTTCTGTGAGGGAAGCTGTGGGAGTACAGTTAGGACCTCTGGAGGTCAGAACCAATGAGGAACTTGGTGAATTTGGTCACTACGTCTTGTGTGACTGCTGTAGAAACCCCAGTTTATAAGGCAAGGGACTTGGTCTCTGCCAGTGGAGCCGAGGAGGCCTCCACTGATAAGGTAGACCCTATAATCATAGGGTAAAAGGGTTTCTAATTACAGACCTCAGTACCGTTAGAGGTACAGCATAAACATTCCCAAAACAAACAGAAGAAGTGAGCTGGAGTCACCTGTGCAGCAGGGCCGTCCCCTCTGTTCTAGATGTAGACATTTTGCGACCATGTGTCGGTATGGTAACTAATAGACATGTGCGATTCATTTCGTTACGAATCGAAATTCGTACGAATTTTCCTGAAATTCCGAATTTCGGAGCATCCGAAATCCGAATGGCAGTTTCCGAATTATATCCGAAATACGAAATTCCGTTAACGAATTTTGGATCCGAATTTCTTTGAAACAGGAACTAATATTACCCCTGTAAATGAGGTTGAACAGCATGACAAGATTTTTTTTTAATCCGAGATACGGATCCGCTGCTGCTGATGCATTACAATACACAGTTACACACACAGGCAGGAAATACGAAATTCCGTTGACGTATTTTCGTTCTGTTACGAACATTCGTTATAATAAAGTTAAAAAGCAAAGTACATTTATATTGGAGTTGATGGTAGTTTTTTTTTTAAAGTCCGAAATACGGAATTCGGAATACGGAATCTGTTAATGGAATTCGTATTTCGTTTTGGTTGACCAATCAGAGGTTCTCTTCTGCTGCTGAGAGTTGCATTACAAATACAGGCAGGAAATACGAAATTCCGTTGACGTATTTTCGTTCCATTACGAACATTCGTTATATTGAAGGTAAAAAGCAAAGTACATTTATATTGGAGTTGATGGTAGTTTTTTTTAAAGTCCGAAATACGGAATTCGGAATACGGAATTCGTATTTTGGATAAAAAAACAACTACCACTCCAATATTAACAAAGCTATTTTGCTTTTTAACTTCATCATAACGAATGTTCGTAAAGTTACGAAAATATAACCGCCACTAACGAAAATTCGTATTTCGTACGAATCCGAATCCGAATTGAGTTCAGTTACGAATTACGAAATACGAAATAACGGATATTCCGAAACGAAACAGAACGAATTTTTTGACGGCGCACAAGTCTAGTAACTAAATACAGGGTCGAGGCAGGGCCACAGGTAGAAAGGAGGGCCTTAGCAGAAAGAGGACAGGATGTACCTCTGGATGTAGCCTGTGCTACGGCTACATACAAACTGGCCAATTGCCTACACTGGATTGTGTATGGCCAGAAACTCTGTCCCAGGACTTTTTGCTTCCAAAAAGCCAGGACTGGTCAGAGTCCCTAATCGCTCATCATAGGATAAACAACATGTCAGCAGCAGTGGAACCACTCATTCATTTGTTGTGGATAACAGAGAAGTTGTATATTTGATATTGGCTGGCTTCCTAACAGCACACTCATACTGGTATAAGGCCAATCACAAGAAAAAAGTAAATTCCCTTTCCATTCGCTATACTCACCACGACTTTCAGATTCTTGACCACTCCATCGGTATGGAAAATGTGTTTGACTGAGGCTTTGACTTCTATACGAATGTCTCCAGTCTTTAGTGGAACAATGACAAATGGGAGGATCAGAGTCCCAGTGGGCTCTAGTTTGACCACCTGACGGAAATCGGCTTCTCCAGTTGCCGCACTGCACATCTCCTTATTGTAGATCAGATCCACTACAGCCTACAAAAGACAGATGGTTAGTGAATGTCAAAGCTAGGCAAGGAGAGACAAATCTTGGCAATTGGGTCACATACAGAAATAAACACCTGACACAAATTTGAATCAAGCTGTTAAAAAGCCCACAATCATGAAGCATCCTCCTCTTGGTCCCCCTTCAGGGAAATTCTAGAGCTTTGTCACAGATGTGGTGGTTCCTTCACCCTGTTCTTGTGAAAACTGCTCTCTACATGTCTTTTCCTGCTGTCACAATGACAGGAAGTGAGCTGAAATCTCCCCAATGGAGCACATTCTGCAATAAAACCCTAATCAGGTTCAAGTATTTCCCTGTCCAAGAAGTCTTAACTGGAGTTGGAATTTTTGGTCATACATGATTTAACCTATCAATTTGTTTTTGGATCCTCGGAGGAAACCCACTAAAATGTGTAGATATGTGCTGGGATTCAAACCCAGAACCGCAAGACCAGACTACTAACTACTTTCATTGATAGGAATGTTGAGGCTTTACACATTCCATTCCAGTACCTCGATTTCCTGATCTATGTAACTGTGCAGGACGGCTCGGATCTCCACTTGCTCGTTGCGAACGACGGAATATGGGAGGCGCAGGTCAATGAAGAAACTTTTCCTCACAAGCATTTCAAAGGGTTTAGAGACACAGATACCTATGGAGAGAAGATGGTAAGGCAGTGAACAAATGGGTGAATGAATGGAAGTTGTGTTAGGTTGGATGTGCTGCCACAATGTTGCATGGAATATGTATTCATAGCCGCAGTTAATTTTCACACTAATGTTAAAAGAGAATTTAGTTTATTTCCCCAAAACATTCTATCATAGATATTGTATGGTTAATTAATGTGCTGCCATCTAGTGGTCGTTTTAGTTAATTGCATTTGGTTATTGCACATGTTTTCTTTGTTCCCTCCCATCTATGATGTATTTCCCCTTCTTGTTCAGAGTGAAGTGTCATGGCTGCTCCTAACAGGGACACATGTTAATCTGCATTGCATGCTTGAAACATTATCATCTTTGACCGCCTTAAATACTGCCAATTCATTAATCTGCGGTATCCTGTTTGTCTGCTGTAACCTGATCTACAGAATAAAGCACGTTTGTGGATGGAAAGGGTATTTGGTGAGTTCAGCTATCTGATAAGGATTGTCCGCAGTGATTATATCTGCTTATACAGGCCAGGCATAGAGGTCTCAGCAAGGGATAAATCACCAATACAACAATCGGAGTCAGAATATTGGACTTTCACTAAACATTTTCACCAACCGTTATTTTTGTTATCTGTTAATATCTGTAGAATTGTGAAAACTGGCTATATAGGCCCAAGGCAGAGCCATTAAAATGAAGCAGAGATTAAGAATCATGCAACCAAGTCCAAAACCACTTTACATTCTTTTTAATCATGTAACTGTATTTGACTTGGTGACCAGTACCTGAGTTAGGAGATAGGCTGATTGCCAGAAATTCCCAAGTAGTGACGGAATCTGGTAAGTTGGCATTTAAAGTCTTTGATGCATATCTGTGAAAGATGAAAGTAAAGTATTGTGTGTTTCCCATGCATAGTTATTTTGATTTACAATTGTAACGGTTCATGCTCCTGGACTTCTCATATGCTCTTCTCCTGTTCTGGATTCCCTTTCTACCTGCCAATTGACCCTCCAAACCATGGCATCCACCCTAAAAGAAAACCTACACTTTTCTCATTCATGTCAGAGTAACAAGCGTGCTTTAATTCCCCCTCTCTGCCAGCTAAAACTTACTTATCCTTTGCTCCCACCCTCTGTTCAGCCCTTGGAGCAGAAGGAAATACTTGGTACTTCCGACTAACTCTATGTAACAACACTAGGCCAGTTAGCATTGTCACAGGGAAGTCTATAATCAGTGGTGTCCCTAGACTTTTTGCTGCCTCCTGCAGGTGGTGGTGTGCAGTGGTGATGGTGGAGCACATGGGAGCAGGGTAGAGGAGACAGTGCCGCCAGACAGGAGAGTGAGGTTGCCCTCTGCAGGCTCTGCATCTCCTGGCCGGGCTCTTAGCAATCTGGGACACTCTGGCCAGCGTCCTGCCCAGCTCCTGGCAACCAGTGATGTCACTAGTTGCCAGGAGCTAGGCAGGACACTGGCCAAAGCATCCCAGGTTGAGGTGGGAAGATGTGCAAGGCCCTTAAACATCTCCCCTCCCGGCTCTTAGCAACCTGGGACGCTCTGGCCGGAAAGGGGACAGCAGGCACACTGCAAACATTGTGCAACAGGGCAGCCATGCCACTCAGCCTTCAGCTGAGAGATGCCGCCTGAGGCAACAGGCTCCGGCTGCTTTATTAAAGGGACAGCCCTATCTATAACCCTGTGTAACTCATGCCTCCAGTGACTTGTAGCCTTCTACCATTGTCCTTTTATACAATCGCATTAGTCTACTGTATAGTGTCTTCAAACCAACACTGTATGGCGATGCATGTGTGATCGATTGTTAAAACTGTCCATTTTTCTGTCAACCCCTCTCCCCTTCTTCCCCTTATCAATAATGTTTATACCTAAAAATGAAAACAAATCTAAGTGATAGGTCAGCAGTGGCAGCATCCACTGTTCATGACATTTTCCCTTTAAATGATTTACATCATATTCTACACAGGCATTACATGAACTTTAAAACAAATCCTCACTGACCTCTGTGGCTGTAGACACTGAAGTAATTAATTCTCAAATCTTACAACAAAGACTCTGAAGTGGGATTGAAAGCTGCTTCTGCTGTTTGTTTATATAAGAAAGCTGACATGATGCCGTGTTCCTGCTTCCATAGAAAATAGGGAGCGAAGGACTGTGATTTCATTGCCTCTGTTATGAACTTTAAAGATGAATTGCTCCACAATGCAAACATACATACAGAGTTCAGTGAGGGCTTGTTTTAGAACCCGTTTACTGCTTGTTAAAAATACAATAAAATGAATGTATCCATAGTCTGGCAACAGCTTCCATTTTAAACCACTAGATCAAATAAATGCTTTTTCTGACCTCCGAACCTGGCGTTACTGGGCTAAAGGCAGCTCACCTGGAGCTAAGAGCAGTTATCAGTCTGGACCAGTGGTGCCCGGGCAATTGCACCTTTATGGTTAAAGCAGTCCTGATTGGTTTTAGCTGGGAACTCTGGGTAAGATGGGTTGCTGTCTGTGGTATAAATCCTGCTTTGAGGCCAATGGTAGGTTACGCTTACCCGCGGCTATCTGCTTTAGTAGGCAGCTTTTCAATCTTCCACAACCAGCTCTCATAAAAGAGGCTTCGTGACAAGATAGTGTCCATGGTTGCATAGTCGTCCTCATTGAGAGCATCTGCCTTTCCTGTATCTCCGATGGTGGACCCGGGACGAACTGGGACAGAAAGGCAGAATGTTATGTAGAGGAGAACAGCAAATTTAACACCATCAGCTGTTTTGCAGAATGGTAATTTAAGGGAAAACTCATTTTGGGCCGATGCTACTTTATTTAAAAAAAGATATGTATATAATTAGGAGATGACACAATAATTACACATATACATACATATACATATACAGACACACACACAAACTCACATACATAGGTTGAACTGGATGGACCTTGGTCTTTATTCAACCTTACATACTATGTTGCTATGTTACTATATACTGTATATACAGGTGAAACTCGAATAATTAGAATATCGTGCAAAGTTCATTTATTTCACTAATGCAACTTAAAAGGTGAAACTAATATATGAGATAGACTCATTACATGCAAAGCAAGATAATTAAAGCTGTGATTTGTCATAATTGTGATGATTATGTGGTTCGGAAGGCTTTTTTTTCCCTATGAATGATGATTGGTGTGGATTGGTTGGGTGATCCAGTTACGGAGCTCAAGTATAATTTTTTTCTTAACATTTCATATTCAGAATATTTTCAGCCTAACCAATCGTACGGCGTGGTGTCAGTTTGTCAAAGTTTAATTCCAGGCAAGGTGCTACATAATACAATGATACATATACAACATATAAGAACTATTATGTGTGCCAATGGATTTTTATCCTGTTTGACCAGTCTTGTGATTAGTACGTGAGTTTGACTCGAACATCGGCAGTTCGTGTGTTGGGCGAACACACAAACTATCAGAGTGTTCGCCCGTCAAGCGCCCCACAAGGCACTGCACCTTGTGAAGCGCTGATTGTTTAAAGCCTTGCACCTGACCACAGGTTCTACCTCCATAGACTCCCATGTTCTTAAGTTCGAATTCGAACCGAACAGGGGGGTGTTCTGTT
>NW_017306822.1:519058-528130 GCF_000935625.1 Nanorana parkeri | reverse complement strand
ATATATAATATTTGTCAAATGTTTTCAAAATTAAATCTTCTAATCAACTGTTTGTGTAAATCACAAAGTGATAATCTAAAAAAACTCCAAATGACTACTAAAGTACCAAACGTCCTGTGTCAGTGTGTTAAACACATATTTGAAACAAAGTGTTCATAAATTCATTAAGCGCAGGCAGCTCTCTATTAACAAAAAAAAAAGTGTTGTCTTTGTGCGTCACTCTGCCCACTCTTGTAATTTCTTGTGTATTTTTGCTGAAGTGCTCATAAAAAAAACCAGTGCTCTGATAAATAAGCCTCTCAGAGAGAGGAGGGGACGTTCACCCGGCGGGATGAGGTATGCCTCATCCAACCGGGTCCCCTCCTCTCTCCTGACTTTTGGGTTCTCGGTCCAAGACCGAATGCCAAACTTTTTAGAGGGGGTGACACCAAAATGACTGTGAGTCATTTTGGTGTCACCCCTGCAATGGTGTCACCCGGGTGCGGGCCACATCCCCCTTGTGACGCCACTGCATGTAGTCTGGAAGTGGCTGCAGACTACACTTAGACTACACTTAGCTGCCACAAAAGGTTAAAAAAAACCAAATAGTATCTGTTGATAAAAAAACACAAGACAATTGTTTACGATACAAAGAAAATAAAATGTTGTTCAGTTAGGGTTTATATTTACTTTAAAAAAATAAAAAAATTGTAGGAATGGGCTATAATTCCGTGTAGGAAGTGGTACTTACAGATTGAAGGCCTCTTGGAAGATGTTAGTTTAGGCCTTCCTCGAATTACTACTGGCTCAAAGATGTGCTTGCAGCATAACAGGAAGACCTGGACACACTCTCCAAGCTCCAGGATGTACTGCGATCTCCTCTGGCAGGAATACCCCATGATGTTTTCCTTCATGCCGTCTTCACAGCACTTGCGTAGGTTGGGATCCGAATACTCTTGTGCTGGTTTGACAAACAGAATATTCTAAGCACACCTATTCACAATGATATCCCGGTGTTGGACTCTGTGCTGGAGAAGTAAGGTACCACTCTTGCTTTTTTACAGTTATGAAGGAATAGGGCGAGCAACCCGAGGCTAGCCATAAGTGGCTCGAATTTCAGCAGGAAATTTAAGCCCTTGGGTTGGCACCACACTTTTCAACATAATTGAAGGAGCCGGGTGGAAAACTGTCATCTCAACAGCAACTGCATCCAATCAAACCTACTGTAGCCCCTAACCCTACATCTCAACCTAATTCCTAAGACAAATCCTAAATGCCGAATCTAACCTCTAAATTTTCTAACCTCAGCTTAATGTTTAAGAATAACCCTAAATGTCAATCTAATACCTAAACCTAGCACTTTATGGGAACCCAACCCCTAAAACCCTCCCCTTAACCTCATGCCAACCATTAAAGACAAACCCCAAATATTAGCATAACCTCAAACTTAGGCTCTAAACCTAACTCTTAACCCCTGGGACTAACTGACCCAATACTGCTGTCACAATAATCATTGAATGAGTTGAAACAAATCTACATGGCAACCTATCAACCATGAAAATGATGGTTGATCTATCAAACAGCTGATCTGTCATTGCACATAATGTCTACTTATTTCCCAACATTCTTCTCTAAAACAATAGATCTCATTTAGTAGCTTTGAAGTTGTTAAAGTCGAAACCTGTACACTAAGGGGAGTATTTATAAAACAGTCACAGAGCTGTTCGTGGTGCAAACATCTGGCTTTTACATTTGTACCACATTATGGCCACTAGAGGGAGCCGAGGAACATAGGAATTTCCAGTGACCATCATGCGATGCGGTGCCAATGTAAAAGTCAAATGTTTGCACTATGAACAGCTCTGTGAATGTTTTATAAATACACCCCTTAGTGTAAGGTTTCAACTTTATTTAACAACTTCAAAACTACTACACAAGATCTATTGTTTTACAGAAGTACACAATAATGCTCCAGGGGAACACTCGGGTGGAAAATAAGTAGACATTATATGCTATACTATATTGCATTATGGCCACTGCATGGAGCGGAGGAGCAAAGTAAATTCCTATGCTCCTCAGCTCCATCTAGTTGCCACAATGCGGTGCAAATGTTAAAGTCAGATGTTCGCGAAGCGAAATTCACTGCAAAAGTTTTATAAATACACCGCTAAGTGCCAAGTAGTAATGAAAATATGGAACTCTTGACACCTACAACCCACCTTCACAGCATTGTCTACTCTCTGCCAAGCAGTGATGTACGGGTGATAAGGGATATGCCCTGACTTATAACCCACCACTACTCCTCAGATGTCTCTGGCCGGACATCTAGCTGGACTTATTGTAGACCACTACATTCAAATGAATACCTTTTTCAGTTTTTCGTGAAGCAATGGTCACGGAGCGCCTCCTTCTTGGGGATTCTTCACAGTGCAATTCTGCAAAAGGAAGACAGACCACTAAATGCAGCCACCAAAGAACAACTCATCGTGATAAAAACATATTTTTTTTATCTTGTGTGCACTTTCCTCCAGAAGTCATAAAATGGTTTTCCCCTCTTGGCTAGTATGTCTATCATGAAATCTGCTTTCATATAGATGGCACCTGAAAAATGAAATTGGGCTTACAGCGGCAGTGCTTGATCTATCTGGTGGGCGGGAGGGCAACCCAACACACCACTAGAATGCACCTGTACGGCAAGACAGCGCTGCACGCCACAACGCAAGAGCTGCATTGCTGTGCATTGCACTGAACAAAATAAATGCAGTGTGACCCACATTTTCATGTGTTGAAAGTAAAGCCAAAACTTATTGCGTTTTGGATGAAGTAGGGAATTTTTGAAACCCCTTGAAGGATTTTCCCCCCCTCTATGTCCCATTCAAGAGATTTCTTTTGATTTCCAGTCCTTTAGACACAACAGTAAGGGGTGTATTTAAAAACAGTTCACAGAGCAATTTGTCCTGCGACACTCAGCGAACATTCGGTCTGTGCGAATGGAGGCAAAATGTACATTCTTTGTATATTTTCAAGTCGAATGCAATATCAGGAAAATACCTCATTATGGCCACGCTGCTCTTGAGCTCCATCTAGTGTCCATAATATGGTATTTTCCTAATATTACAGTCACTATACTAAGAACATTAATTTTTGTCTCCATTCACACAGAACAAACATTTGCAGCATTTCAGAAGATGAATGGCTCTGCAAATTGTTTATAAATAGAACCCTAAGTCAGTGGCATCAAAAGGGTGTGCGGCCTGCACCCGGGTGCCACCATTTGAGGGGTGACATCAAAATGACTGACAGTGAAAAGTGGTGAAAAGTCGGGCACTGGTTACGGACTGAAAGCCCGACAGTGTCAGGAGAGAGGAGGGGACCTGGCGGCATACCTCATCCCGCTGGGTGAACATCCCCTCTTCTCTCTGCTGGCGCCCATCACAAAGATGGCCGCCGGCAGGCGTCAATAGGATGACTGCGCATGTGCGATGACATCATTGCGCGCGCCCGGTCTGTGCTCTGGGTGACACCTGGCCTCAGGACGCTCCTGCCCTTAGTGATAGAAAATCTGTCCAATGATTTCCCTTCGTATTACTGTTCTGGTGACAACACAAAATTTTGGATTTTTCCTCACTTTTACCTGACCATACAAAGGTCACCAAGACAAATAGTGAGGGTGTCTTTTCCCAGAGGGTAAAGCAAAACAAATGGCAAACACACTCATCAATTTGTTACCAGCTTTGCATTTATCGAGGTTTAATGTCGATAAATGCAAAGTAATGCACTTTGGAATTAAAAATAAACAAATGGTTTATACAATTATGGGTATGCCGCTGGGGAAGTCAGAAATGGAGAAGGATTTGGGGGTCATTGTAGACCACAAACTGAAAGGTAGTTTGCAGTGCCAGGCTGCTGTAAACAAAGCTAGCAGGGTCTTGTCCTGTATTAAAAAGGGGATGTATTGCAGGGACAAGTCTATAATTTTGCCACTTTATAGATCATTGGTTCGACCTCATCTGGAGTACGCGGTCCAGTTCTGGTCACCAGTACTAAGAAAAGATGTCCTTGAGTTGGAAAAAGTCCAGCGAAGGGCAACCAAACTAATTAGGGGTATGGAGGACCAGAGCTACGAGACGAGGCTACTAAATTTAAACATGTTCACATTAGAGGTGAGGAGATTAAGGGGGGATATGATTTCCATGTACAAAATGTTTAATGGTGGTAGCAACATTAGCGATAAACTGTTTAAAATTAACTCCGTTACAAAAACTAGAGGCCATCACCTAAAATTGATGGAAAAAAAATTCCAGCACAAGGGGCGAAGGGGGTTCTTCACAGTAAGATCAGTTAGGGTCTGGAACTCACTGCCACAGGCGGTGATTTCAGCAAATAATGTGGAATTGTTCAAGAAACTTTTGGACGATTTCTTAAGGGACCGTAATATACAGGGGTACGGGTACTCCTAGAATGAGATCCTAATAGGTTGGACTTGATGGACTAATGTCTTTATTCAACCTCAAATACTATGTAACTATGTAACTATGTAGCAAGGTGCACATGGAAGGGCTTTAAACAGTAATAGCAAAACGTTTCCCAGCACACTCACCAGCCAGCATGCAGTGATGCATGGGGGTTCTCAGCTGCCATTGTGATGTGCGGGGTCCCTTGTGCGTACCTGTGCCTTTAATGGAGGTTGGGCTTCCGCCTGACAAACCTGCACCAAATTTGATCTTTTGCCCCATGTGCTCCAAGATGGAGCCTCTCATAGTTTAGAGTTAAACGTGTAACTAAACCTAGACGTGTAACTAAACCTCTGTTTTTAACCTTAGTGGTTAGACAGGTTGGTTTTTTTTGCATGCTGGCTGCTGAGTTTGCTGGGAAACTTTTTGCATTTCCCAGAGGGTGTCTCTTCCCATCAGGGACATAGATAGAAATAAAAACCTGAAAGGGGTTTAAATGTTCAAAAACATATTAAAAGTTTGGGCTTTAGGAACACTTTAATGCAAATCCTGATTTACAGAATGCCAACTTCTACCGCCAAACGTATAAAAAATATGAGTTAAAGAGGAACTTCATAAAAGCAGCTAAATATAAAGCTGAAAAATACAAATAGGTCAACCATATTATCTGCTACAAGATTAATAATTCTATCCAGCCACTTTTGTGATTTATACGCCTTGGTCATATAGGGCAGCCAGAAGGGTAACATCACTTTCTCTATTTGAAGTAGGCAACACAGTGATGCCACCTCCCCGCCCACAGCCTGCTGATAGGACAATGACGGAGTAGAACACACAGATAAGTCACCAACTCAGCTTTCTCTTCCTGTCAGCATGCTCCCTGCCAGCACATGTGCATACAGAAGAGCCTTTATGGCTCCTACTGTAGTACTGCTCCTTCCTACCCGTTAGGGTGACTCGCTGTCACGGTCTCAACAGAATTCCCCTCATTTCCTGTCATGCCTTTGGGTCAGGAAGTAAGAAGAAATCTCTTCAATGGGCACTCTGTTCTACTTTATGCTACTGTAATACTTATGCATTTCACAAACACAATTCTACATCTATACACATAGTAAACATTTCCATCCCCATATCTCTCTGATATTTACCATTCCGAGTTGGACTGGCAAGGCCAAGGTTGGATTCCACAGCAAGTCCGGCATCTACAAAAACCCCGGCACTGTCAGTGCCGCCTCCGGGTGTACATCCAAGATCGCTCCTCTGCACCCCGTTCCAGACCTGGCAAGAACAAACACATTAGGAGCAATTCTCAAAGCTAACCCACCAAGAATAGTGTGTAATGTACGGAGTGCAGGGATTAGGTGAATGTAATGTACGGAGTGCAGGGATCAGGTGAATGTAATGTACGGACTGCAGGGATCAGGTGAATGTAATGTACGGAGTGCAGGGATCAGGTGAATGTAATGTACGGAGTACAGGGATCAGGAGAATGTAATGTACAGAGTGCAGGGATCAGGGGAATTTAATGTACGGAATACAGGGATCAGGTGAATGTAATGTATGGAGTGCAGTAATCAGGAGTGTGAAATGTACATGGTGCAGGGGTCAGGACTGTGTAATGTACAGAGTTCAGGGATCAGGTGTATGTAATGTACATAGTGCAGAGGTCAGGAGCGTGTAATGTACATAGTGCAGGGGTCAGGCGTGTGTAATGTACATAGTGCAGGAATCAGGAGGGAGTAATGTACATAGTGCAGGAATCAGGGGGGTGTAATGTACATAGTGCAGGAATCAGGAGTGTGTAATGTACATAGTGCAGTAGTCTATTGTATGCAATGCACAGAGTGCAAGGGTCAGATGTATGTAATGTACATGCAGTGTTAGAAGTGAAGTTTTTGAATTCTATCATCCCTAATCTTTGCTGACGTTCCTACCTTGTTTTGTGTCATTCGATTCTTCTTGTTCAGAACAAAGACCGCCTTATCCACAGCCACCATGCCAACGCTGGCTCCAGGTTCTCCTGTGAGTTTCAGACTCACTGGTGTCCCTGGCTGAGGGTTCAGAGTGATTTTCTTGGGGTCTTCAGACAGTTCAAGCTGCCAGAGAGGAAACTTCCATTAATGGATTTGTTTGGACAAAGGTTTGGTGGCTCAAAACGTTATGTTTTACTTTATTTTCTATCCTGGTGACAATGGACCAGCACAAAGAGAGAGGGAGGATCCCGCTAACAGAGACATAGACAGTAATAGAAACCTGACAGCTGTTCCAAGCTCCGCCACTCTACCCAAAACTAGAAAAATAAGTTTTTGCTTTAGATACACTTTGAACATGACACCATGTCTGCATAAGTAATGGTATATATGCCTGTGATCATGTACTTATATGAGCTACCCATATGATAAAGGCTTGAAAACATGCACTAAAAATAATGTTTATATTAAACCAGACCTTCTTTAAAATGGAGGGTCTGCTCAACTTTTTAGACAAATCACCTACTGTATAAAATGTAGCTTGAGCTATTGAGCTCTGAAACAATTATTTTTTCAAAATAGATGAGGGTAAACTGGTAATATGTGAAAGGAGCTTGTAGCACCACTTGTTGGCTGAAGATGAGATAACAAAACATTCATTTGCAATATTTCATACATATTTAGCTGAAAAATTTATTTTTTAGCCCAGACCATAATTAATAATGATTCAATAATAATAATAATAATAATAATATTATAGAATATATACATAACCACCATACGTTTCCTTTTACAGTTGGTCTCACCTGTCGTATGCAGGAATCCGCCGTGTCCACCCACACAGAATCGGACACAATCTCCTTCTGGTTGCCGGGCACTACATAGTAGGCCAGCATGCGAAAGGATGGGATGTACTCCCCTGTGATCACTATCGATGTGGCAATAACGGTCTGGTCCGGCTGGCGCTGCACACGCTCCAGTTTTATGACCCGGCCCCTGCTGATGATCTATGGGAAGAATATGTTTACAGGTTACTATTCTGAGACAACGGACAAGAAGGATGGAGATGACAGAACAATAACCTAAAGATGCTGAGCAAAGTTCTTGATGAACTGGTCGGAATTTGCTCAGTGGGTGGCCCTGTCTGCCGACATACTTTGGTTGAAAAATCAAAGGAGGAATGAAGGAGGTGTTTGTTAGGTTTCTTCCATTCAGCCCGCAATCTGAGTGAAAGGAATCTGTAGGTGTATGGTCAGCCTTTGTTTCAAGAACAAAATTAGGCTTAATCTCCATTCAAACTATTTAGAGACTAGGTATGAGCTGAGGTTCAGACTAAACTCGCGCTGAACCTGAGCACCCCCGAACCCAGAAGGGGTTTCTCCTGAACAAGGAATGTAGCTCCTTCCATGCCGCCCTATAAGCTGCAAGCAGAGAATTCCCTGCCCGCAACTTGACATAAGCACAGGGGTGTGGTGACATCACTGACCTTATAGGGCTGCATAGAAAAACAGAGAGCCACCTCCATTTTCTATGTACATGATGGGAACCCCAGAGCCTTTGGATGAGCAGCCCCCCAAGATTGTGTGAAGAGTGGAAGTACCTAAACAGCAGGCGGATTGTTTGACGGCAACCATTAGCGCCAAGAGACTAAAAAACTTTATCTGTTATATGGCTACATGTCTATGATTGGTAAATTAAATTGACCTAATATGGCTATGTGGCAGGGGCGTCCCAAGGCGTGGTGTCATCCGGCGCGGCCACCGAGTGACAACCCACCATGACATCATCGTGCATGCGCGTGACGACGTCACACGCTGTTATTGCCATCTTGGTGATGGAGGGAGGAGGGGACGTTCACCCAGTGGGATAAGGTATGCTGCCAGGTCCCCTCCTCTCTCGTACAGCTGTCGCTCACTCAGTCCATAACCAAGTGCCCAACTTTTCAGAGGGGGTGACACCAAAATGACTGTCAGTCATTTTGGTGTCACCCCCCTTTAACAGTGTCACGCGGGTGCAGGCTGCACCCCCCGCACCCGCCTAGTGATACCACTGCTATGTGGCCATATAGAGTAAAAGACATCAGCACATGCATACCGCCCCTTTGTTTATAGGCATCTGCCTCTCTTGTAGCTGATTGGGTGAAAGTTACTATGGCACTTCCTTGTTCAGTCGAGCTTGTGTTCTGAGCTCATCTCCTCCCATGCTCGCCTCCAAGACTTCACTAGACTCTCTCCCATCCTCTTGAACTCTCTACCCCAACCGGTCTGTCTATCTCCCACACTGACTGCCTTTAGGCAATCCCTTAAGACTCATCTCTCCAGGGAAGCCTATCCCACCGCAACCTAACCCCTGAAATATCAATTTCTTAAAGAATTCATCCCCACACAGCCACGTCCTCATGTATCACTTGCCCCTCCCTTTCAGATTGTAAGCCCTCACAGGCAGGGCCCTCCTTACCATCTTGTCTTGAATTGTATTGTGATTGTAATGTCCTCCTTGGCGCTAACTGTTGGCTCTATATAAATCCTGTACAATAATAATAATAATTGAGCACCTTTCCATGTTGAAGATGAAGGAGGGTCCATACATGACTGGCCATTCTTGTTTCCTTTAAGCCACAGGGCCAAAACTCCATGTACAGCTGAATTAATTGGAGAGCTTATGGGGGA
>NW_017306822.1:504824-519037 GCF_000935625.1 Nanorana parkeri | reverse complement strand
AGGGTGCACCAGCCCTGAAAAGGCCAGGCAAAGGTAAATACATTATCTTACATTAAGGTAAAGTAGCTAGTTAAGGATAGTAACTGACAAAAGTAAATTGTTTCAATATGATGGATAGTTCGGAGGCTCTACCATGTAGATAATGTGGGTGATGCTTCTTTGGACGGCTAGGATTTTGTTCTTTGTATAGAACTGAACTTGCAAGTTGTCGCCCACATTGATATTGGTTTCTGTGAGACCGATGTGGAGGTAGTTTTCAGATCCCCCCTGGGGCTTGTAAGCTGTCACAGTCAAAGAGCCTACAGTCTGCCGCTTGTCCGGAATGCCCACAGCCTTAGTCCTTACCTAGAGCAAAAGAAAGAGTCAAAACACAGCTTTATTGATCAATGAAGATGGGTAACAAAAATCTTTAGACATTGAAAAAGGTCTCATTAGTTCTGGAGAGGGGGAAAAAAATTGAAAAAAATATCAATATGGCATCACAGGATTTATTATTTATTTTACAGATGCGTCCAACTACTGTAATAAATGTCCAACATGTGGTCTTCCTAACATCAAAGACAGACATCTGCATTATGGTTGGGAATTCTGTACTTTAATGTGCCTTGCTGTAAGACAACCAATTCTTTTTTTAATTGACTGTCAATGCACCATGATGCTGCATTTAAAGGAACTGCATTTCCCATGACACACAGATGGCTTAATGCCAAGGTGCATTGTGTTGTCATCCAAAACAAATGGAATTGCAAAGCACAGAACTCCTGCACAAGGCAAAACACGGGTCTGGGTAGAATCTAATTTGGCAAATGGTATGAAGTTGTACAGAAAAACAGAACTTTTTGTTGATCTGTAGTAGCGTGTAGTGACCCTGCCTACACCAGCTGTCTCTATTCAATTTAGTGTGTTTACTGCTGGACTGTAGCCAGCCTGGAGATCTATTTTTCTGTGTCCTGCAGTTTTTTTCTAAGCCTGTTAGATTGATTGCTTCCCCTTGTTGCTGGGATGGGGCCTCAGTATACAGAGTAGAAGTGTCAACTACAAGGTTATTTATACGTCTATTACTCTGACTAGTCCCTTAGCGGCCTCACTCAGAGGCATGGCTGGGGGAAGATGACAAATATTTGGAAGCACCTTTCCAGAAAGCTCTCTTTCCTGGGTCTTCTCACTAGGACCGGGATGGCCAAACTCAGGCCCTCCAGCTGTGGTGAAACAACAAATCCCATGAAGCATCTCTCTCCAGGAGTCATGTCTGTGGCTGTGAGAATCTTGCAAAGCCTCATGGAATTCGTAGTTCCACCACAGCTGGAGGGCCGCAGTTTGGCCATCCCTGCACTAGGAGGAGGTCTCTTTGAGGATGTCATGACAGGGCCTGGCCTTTGCATGTGTCATGGCTGTGGGCCTAAGTTACTGCTGGAGTGGACACCTGATGGAAGCTGGGCTGGAAAGGATCTTGTAAAGGACATTGTAAGAAGTATTCATTGCCCATAGATCCAGGTATCACACAGAGGCAACAGAAGCCATTAGGTGCATTACAAAGACTGTGACTGCTCTTACAAGGTCGTAGATTTACCTGGTTGCCCTCTGTCTATCAGTATATACCGGTATTTATTATTGGTATTTATATAGCACCGACAATTTACGCAGCACTTTACACTGTGTGCATTCACGTCAGTCCCTGGCCTCAAGGAGTTTACAATCTAAGGTCCCCAACTCATATCTGTACAAGGCCAATTTATACAGGAACCAATTAACCTACCAGCATGTCTTTTGAGTGTGGGAGGAAACCAGAGTACCCAGAGGAAACCCATGCAAGCACAAGGGGATCATGCAAACTCCTTGTAGTTAGTGACCTGGCCAGGATTCAAACCAGGGACCCCCAGTGCTACAAGGCAGAAGTGCTAATCACTATTGCACGGTGCTGCCCAAAATTTTGGAGGTCGCTCTTGTAGCACCTGATGTTCCTGCTGCTAATATTTCAGAATAACATGTCCTCCATTTTTGTGCTTTTTGGTATCCTGCACCTCTAAACCCTCTCTCCTAAGTTTTTGTGTTCAGCAATGAATCGTAAAAAGATACTAGAGACTTGAGCCTGATCATTACAAGAAGTTGTTGGTGTTGATGGACCTGGAATCAGGGCAGGTAAATGCCAAAACGTGTAGGGGAACCCAACATTACCAGTGGCTCCTGCAGGGGTCATAAGATTGATAGATACATTGATTTAATGGAAACAATTTCAATGATTGCATTTCGTATAGACTGCAGATTCTCCTTTTACTTGCTCTATGCATATGAGGCAGCGGGACCCAAATCATTGCTGCCGGTGTTGTAGCTCCCTGGATGCTGCTGGTATCCAACACATCTGGGGGTGTCGAATACTTGCTCCCCCATTGTACAATGTGATTCCTCCTGCCTGGATACCTGCAGCAGCTGGGAATCAGCAGTTTTAACAAGGTAATGAAGTCTTCTTTTACAGGCTGCCTTTATTTTACTTTCAATCCAGTACTGAGAGAGTCACCTGAAGGGCCCTTTCAGATCTTTGTGCAACTCTCAGTAAGCTGCGGCACTAAGTACCTGAAAAGGAATCTAAAGCTCCTGGCTGAAGATATGAAATTTCTATTTTACTAAAATAATATTTTTTTTATCATTTAATGTATTAGTCCGTAATAAATATAAAATGAAATATCCTCTATACCATGGGTATTCAAACTTTGGCCATCCAGCCCTGGTAATAATACAACTACAGCGCATCACAACACACCCCACCGGACCTATCACACCACACACTGCACGCTACCAAAACACTCAGTTGAATGAGTCCTTACGCCTTCTCTGGGTTCCTTTCAAGCACTTACAAGAATTTTCATCTCCTGGTCTTCAGGTTTAGTGTTTATAATGATTCCAGTTGTGCCATCTGCGGTGGTTTTAGAGCATGCGTTATCCAGCGTACAAAGTTCAACATTTGGGGCTGGGGAGCCATTAGGGTTCTGCAACAAAAGCTGGAAAAAAAAAGTAAAAGGTTAGGGTCTAGAATTGTGTCTAGAAGTAGGTTAGGTTACGGTCTAGAAAGTGAAAAGTTAGGGTCTTAGTAACACCTGAGCAGTTTAGGTCAGTGGTGCACCGCATATGAGAACTGGACCATTTTATTCCATGGCAGTTCCAGTCTATGTGGTTGTAGGCAGTGAAGTCTGAGAGCTAACACATATATTAGACATAAAACTAAAAGAGAAGAGCAATAAACAAAACTTATTGCGCAAGTGGGGAATATAATGCACATCATGTATGTAATGGCCAAATATGGTTGCCCCCATACAGTTATTAAGGCTAGTTTCACATCTAGGCGATTGAGCTGGTGAGCTGTTTTCGTGCGGTTGTCACGCGTTTTTGTTTGCACGATTTTGCTTTGAAAACCGTGTGATTGTTGCGTGGTTTTCAATGCATAGAGATGTCTATAAGACCCAAACCGTGCAACAATGGCCTGAAAATAGCTCATGCACCTTTTTGCGCGGCAGGCGATTTCTATCACAAAGGTCACAAATCACAAAGGTGTGAACAGCTTCCATAGACTTGAATGCAAATGTCTGTTTTGCGCGATAAATTGCCTAAGTGTGAACCTAGCCAAGACCATTTAAATACAAATGGAAAAACAGGGTCGGTCACACCCAAATGTGCTATTTTAGGTATAGCTGGTGTTTGGTGAGTTGAGTCAGCCTCCGGCTTCTATGTTTTAAATACCCCAGCAGTGGGATCTGCCTGCCATAATTCAAAATTCTGCTCCTGTCCACCTTGGACCTTTGAGTGTGACCCTAACGTTTGTGTATTTCAGCTTTTCCTGTTACATTCTCCATGATGTAAAATCAACATAAAATCCAGCAGGAAGAGTTGAAGCCCCTCATAATGGGCTCAGCAAGTGTGAACAGTTGGGTCCTCAGTGCAGGTATCTCACCAATAGAGTCCCTGAGAGATAGAAGAGACAGTCAGGTGGTTAATCTTTCCAACATACACAGAAATTATGAAATATTAGTTGTCCAGCCTATTGTCCTGAATAAAGTATACTGCAATGTGAATAGCAGAAAGGTGTTCCTGCTTCCTGACGCAGTGATGCATGAAACAATGTAAAGTAGAAAGCACCTTTAAGGTTTAAAAGATTGGCTCACCATTCGGTGGATTTAAAGGGACAATAAACTCAGGAGTTATATTTTAAAAATGCACTCAAGTACCTTAACTATTAAAAAAGGTGACCCCTATTTGTGCATCACTCAGCTGTAGATCTTCAAATCATCTCTGAATTGGTGTTGACACTGTCCTTCCTTCTGGAGAGGGGGGGGGGGGTACTTTAGTTCCCCATGGTCCCTGTGTGTGTTGTAAAGTAGCCACAACTCCAAGGTCGCTCCCATGATGGACTACAGTCTAGTAGTCCTACTACAATCTAGTATTACAATCTAGCAGTTTATTAATTTGTATTGAAATTAGGAATGCCAGTTTTTCAGTATCGAGTACGAGTACCGATATTTTGCTGTCGGTACTCGCTGATACCGAGTACCATACCGGTGCTTCCGCTGGCATAGATCCAGCTTCCTGGGCTTCCTGGGCGGGTAATGACACACTGCCCGGCTTCCTGATTTCCCAAGAATCCGGCTCCATGTTTGTCTGGAAAGCTGGCTATCCAGCCAATCAGCATGAAGCCAGCTTCCTGGCCAATCAGGAGACAGGCCATTACTCGCCACCCGGCTTCCTGATTGCCTGGGAAGCTGGCTCCATGTTCCCCTACGGCAATGCCGGTCAGAGGAAATCTTCCTCTGACCAGAGAAGTTCCGGTATCAAATACTCGATATCAGCACAGATACCGATACTAGTATTGGTGCATCCCTAATTAGAATTATAGTCTATCACAGGAGTGAGCTTAGAGCGGTCACTAATTTACCACACACACAGTGACCATGGGGAACAAAAGTAGCCACCCTCCAGACAGTGTCAGCACCAATTCAGAGATGATTTGCGGATCTACAGCTGAGTGACGCTCAAATAAAGTTCAGTTTTGTTAACAGTTAAGGTACTTGAATAGATTTTTAAGATGTAAGTTGTGAGTTTAGCGTCACTTTATTCAGCCACTGACTTTTCATATCTTTGTGTGACTATGGCTGAAGAGATCGCTCTGACAGTTTCCCATTCTGCTATTCCTTCACTCTACTTGTTGCATCAAGGAGTCACATTTTCTGAAAAGTAAAATAAATGAAGCCTCTACAAAAATTGGTAAGGGTAAGCCTTACTTGTACCTGCCAAAGCATACATTGGACATCCTTACCTTGAGCAAATAAGGCATTGAAGGCTTGAAGTGTTTGGAGGTCTTGGTGAAAAGCACATTGAATGCGGTGTTGACCACCGGTATCCCCGTCTTCACTGCTTCCACCTTATCACTGCCTTAGGGACAGGAAAGAAAAAGTTAGAGTCGCCCTTTTATGTTGAAACTCTGGACTGTTACTATATACTTTTCCTACCTGCACTGGTCACCACAGTCACACTGACATAGAGAGACTTTCCGAGGAGGAAGGACGGGTCAAGTAAGAATGGCCTGGGGATCATGTACCTTTCCAGTTTCACATCTGCTTTCCCTTTATTAAGCTGGAAATACAAAAGGTCTGCATTCATGGTCTTGGTTATAGGATAGTTAGGACTGATCAGGTTGAAGGTGGTTGGAGAGATCACAAATGGGTCCTAAATGTTTTTTTTTAGAATGACGCTATACCTCTAGCCACATCCAACCAGTGGAATGGACATTTTCTGGTACTGTGACAACAATGACATGCACATTTGTTCTGCACTTAACCTGTTGACTTGTATGAGGAGAGAAGCAGTTCTGATACAAACAAAAGTCTATATACACGTGCCCTTAGACCTTATTGACATAGTAGAAAAGCAGTGATTACAGCAAGCATTTGCAGAGCTTTGGGCAAACTTTGTCGAAGCCTTTAAAGTACCATTTTGCTCCAGTTTGAGAATGTTAAACACAGATCTTAATGGGAGTGTTGTTTGTGCAATTTTTACGCTTGACATGTTTGGTGTCTATTTACCCGACGTGACCCGATCTTTTATATTTTATCAAAACAGTGGGTAATATTAGTTGTTTTATAGCATAATGTAATTTCAGTAATTTCTCCTGAATATAGTAAAAAATAAAACCCGCAGTGGTGATTAAATACCACCAAAAGAAAGCTCTATCTGTCCCCAAAAAATGGTATAAAATTCATTTCAGTACAGCGTTGCGTGACGGAATAAATGTCAGTCAAAGTACCGCAGCGCTGAACACTGAAAAATGGCCTGGCCAGGTAGGGGATCTAAACACCTGGTCTTCAAGCGGTTAAACAAGCTGACGTTGCAGACGTCATTAAGCTTGAGCACTACTTGAAGCTTTTTGAATACCTGCTGAAGCCTGCCAGCAGAATTTACAGCCAGAACTTCCATTCAAATATGTGTTTAAAGACTAAGAGCACCTTTCTGTCCATGTTTCATGGTACGTCCATATGAAGGGTGTAACATGAAACATGGTCAGATTGCAGACCCCCCACCATTCTCCCGTCCACCCACTTACCTGAATCACAGGGTTCTTCCCCCCACTAGTTTGTTTCTCCTTTTTAAATTCAACGTGACTGTGCGTGCCTCCGCTCACCCAGCCGTGTCCATTCATTCCCACTAGTTTGTTTCCCTTTTTGAATTCAACGTGACTGTGCGTGCCTCCGCCCACCCAGCCGTATTCATTCTAATATATCTACGGCAGAAGGACTTATAGTGTCAATGGAGATTATCACACTTGTAGTCCATTGACACTTCCTCCCAGCCATGTAATTACATGTCTGTACATTGGGTTGGTGTGGATGGGAGGAAAGGTCTTCAGGAGCAAGATTACTGCACCCATGATCTACTGATAATGGTTGCAATGCTTTAGTGGCTCCTATACAAAAAAAATAATACATGGACATTTTTATGAAGAAGTCTGCAAAAGGTGGAACTTTACCATTCTGAAACTGGATCTTAAGTTTTCTTTAAAAGTTTCAACAAAGCTGTTTGAACCTTGCCGACATCTTCACAAAAGCTGTTCACACTATTCTTATACAAATTGAAGTCCTAGCCGATAGCCGACTGCGAAGTCAGCCCAGTTCTCCAGGAAACCAAAACCTTCCTTCTGACACCTGGCCTTACTGTGACCAAGGCCTTACTGTGCTACAGTCTCCAATCAGTTTGAAATATACCTTTAAATTAAAATAACAAGAAAATAATTACTGGGGAGCGTGTTATCTATTTGTCTTCTGCTAGCTGTGGTAGGTCTCTGATTGACATCTTTCTCATAACTGGAAATTACCTCTATTTTGAACTTCATAAACGGTTTTCTCTTATTTTGGTTGATGGAGAATAAGCCTTTCACTACTAACTGACTTCCTGGAAGGAGAAGACTTCCCCACGTTTATGTTTCCATAGTGTCCTCTGGTGGAGTCTTTGTGTGACTCTATGTAGAACTCAGAACTGCCATCCTCAAAGCACAGAAAGTGAGAGAGCTTGAGATAGCAGTGACCAACTGACAAGGGGGTCTCATGCTCCCCCATCTCCCAAAATGGAGGAATTTGTTCTGGGTAGAGTTTCTTTTGGTGACACCATATAATCTATGGGGCACCTTCTTGTCTGTACTTTCTGAGCTGCTCGTGTTCATTGTTCTTACCGTAATATTGGTGAGAGAATCAGGAAAAATCTTCTTCTCGTTATTAAGAATCACTCCGAACATGACGAGACCGAAACCTTCCACCGGCTTCCCATGGAGATAACTAGATTGTATAGAAATTGTTAGGCATTGATGTTTACAATTATTGTTAAGAGGGCGTCATCATTATTTTATTTTTGAAGTAGAAATCAACGCATGTGTATAACTTTTTTCAGCTATGAATTGGGTAGCACGAGTAAAAGCCAATGTCAAATGATTATTGTTTTCTAGGTTCCTGGTGGGGAAATTTGTGCTCACTTCATTCCTTGGCATCACATATCATGAGGACAGGAAATGAGAACCACAGACAGCACTAAAAAGTGAGAAAGATTCTAACCCTTCCCTACTTTGTATGAGAAGGTGGCGGGATAGACACAAAATCTTTTTCTGGATGTCATATCCTGGACTTCACATCAGCTACTTCCTCATAGAGCACATAGGATAACATGTATGGGTGAAAATAAAAATGAATGAAGGTTCTCACTTTGCTGTAATTGTCACAGTGAAGTCATTTTCATCCACATAGAAGTGATTCTGAGGAGTGTCCAAAAAGACTTCGAAACTTGGCAGAACTACGAACAAAGAGAATATATGTTTCAATAACTTAACATTCAAAACTTTCTCTAAGAACTAGAAGGTGATCTACCTATGTGGTTTATGGGCACCAATCAAAAACTAGGGATGTCCCGATACCATTTTTTCAAGACCAAGTACAAGTACTTCCCCTCAGGTACTCGCCGATACCAATTACCGATACTTTTTCTTAAGGGACATGTGACATTTTTTCTAAAACAACACAGACTAATGATTTTAGGGCAGCTAAAATGATCCACTGCTAGTCTCAAACATTGGCAGTCAACAATGGCGGTCTACAATGTTAGTCAACAATGGCAGCAGTCTACAGGCCGAACTGAACCGGTCCAATACCCTTCAGTGCTGACAACATGCATGGAGGCCAAGGAATTTGCTCACATGACCTTTGTTGAAAGGGAGAATCAAAGATCAAATTGTCCAAATGCCTTTCATGTCAGAGATCATGTGGCCAAGATAGGGTTGCCACCTGCCCAGGATTCCGGACAGTCCGGGTTTTGAATGCTGTGTCCTGGTTTCATGGCAGCAGAAACCCGGACACAAGATGTCAGGCAGACAGGGGCAACCAAAATTAAGATAGGGGCTACTGGCCCCACACTGGATATAGTCTTAACCGTGATATTTACATATGAATAAGCCACAACTCAATCTCCCTGAAAAATGTCCGTGCGTCGCTAGAGTGTTCGGGTTTCGCTTGAAGAAAAAATGGTAACCCTAGGCCAAAAGCCTAAGCCTCCAGATGAGGCCAGCACTAAAGTGAGCTAGCTACAGCATTTCTCCAAGAAAAATGTGTATTTAGGCATTTCAGTAAGGGATCGTTCACACTATATGCGGTGACTGGCATTTCTAAGCAACAACGCCAGTCACCACTAAGGCACATAGAAAACTGTCTTCTATGTGCCCTGTACACACCACAATGTAGGTGTGCATTGTACATTGCATTGCTGGTTGGGGACCTGAATGGAGTGTACAGTACAAGAGAAAAAATGAGTAAGCAGTCCCTCGAGTTGGAACAACGCAAGGCACTGTGGCTTACCACTGCCACTCAGTGGACACTAACCTCAAGGAAAAATGCAGCTTTGTACTATGTGTGTGAATGAGCTCTTAGTCTTTATATACCCAATAATGCAAGATTGTCCACTGAACTGCATGTTAACATTTAAAGGAAGAATTATTCAAACCCTCCTCCCTCTCCCCCTGTTGTCCTCTGGATACGCTGATCCTGAATTAGACTTCCCAGAACATAAGGCATGGTAGCAGATTCAAAGTACTGTATAAATAGAAGGAGTGTAGAATAATCTATTTCTGATGAATAAGGGGAAAATAATAAGACTGCCACAGTACTATTAGAGAGACTTTGTTGGGTGGAGTTGGGAATTCCTGCCTGCATTATTGGATGCTCAGGATTATGTGTTCCCAGAGCAGCACAATGAAAAACAAAAGCCCTAAGCGGGCAGTCTATGTCTTCTGTAGACATTGCCATGTTATACCACCACTGTAGCCATAGCCGGATTTACTCTTTCTGCTGCCCCAAGGCCAGGTTTGTCAATGCGCCCCCCTACCCGCCAACCCGCCAACCCCTCCGCCCCATGGAGAATGGCAGACCTGCAGGCTGCATACAAGTGATCTCGGTGACTAGTGGCGGCTTTCCCGCTGTACATTTAGCTCTGCTTGCTCAAAGCAGGGCTAAATGTATAAAACAACTACCCACCTAGCACCCGGAACTGCATGTCGGGAGATAGGAATTCCACACCCCTGCTGCCCCAAGGCCGGGCCTTGGTTGGCCTTGTGGGAAATCCGGCCCTGACTGTAGCCCTGGAGACCTATATGAAACTGTTATGCATCTACCAAAAACTGAATATTAGGCTTGGCTGAACAGGCCAAATTGGGAATAATTTTTCTATCAAGTGAAATGTTTAATTAATGATTGTCAATGTCAAGGAGCACAAAGATTCCAGGCCGAAATATCCATATTTATCTACAAACTCTCAGCTGATGATCCCATAGCACATTCTTCAATTCTGTAGTATACAAGACTTAGCTCAAAAAAACAATCTACACAGAATGTCTGCTTTGTCTCACCCCAAACCTTGACACACTGACAGGAAGACCACCTGGGTGGAGATCTATTCAAATGTTTAGGCCACAAGCCGCCATCCTCCAGCTAGGTAACAGTAAATGGCAGACGCTTCTCCAAACATTATAATTACAATACAAAACCATTTATTAAACACATGCTCTGTGACAGCGAACACCATTGATGTACTCACCATATTCCTTGACCTCAAACTCTGTGAAGAAGACATCCTGAGGAGCCACTTGGAATTTACAGGTGATGTTCCATATTCCATCACTGCAAGACAAACAGTCTGAATAGGCAGGATGGAAGAGTGACCATGTGGGATGATTTACTGTGGCAGGACAATGATGATGTTCAGAAAGTAGTGATAACCCACCAGATATCAAATTACTGTATGATATGTTTCTTCCTGGTTGCTGAGTGCCACTGCTCTTTACTCTTTGGGATCTATTTATAAACAATTCACAAGGCTCTTTGAATATCTATGAATGTTCATTTTGTCAAATAATTCCAAAAACGAATGTTCTTAATATATTTATCACAATCAAGCGGGTTGATGGGAAATGGACTGCAGCTGCAGAACTGTTGAGTAGGCTGTATGGGATTGGGTCAGTCAGGCGACTCACTACACACTCAGTGCGCTAGGAAGCCGTTCCACATCATGTATCCCAGCCTAGACTTGAGGGAAGTTAAATTTAGTGTGAACGGGGTCTGATGGGACTGTAGCATAAAACAGCTCGGGATTCTACAGGGTTATATAACTGAAGACACTACCACAGCTGTTGGGCTCACTATAGCTAACAGCAATTCCAGGAAATAAATCAGCAGTATGGATTAATGCAATTATATATCATAGTCATGAAATGTTTCAGCAATATGAATTGATGCAGGTATTTAGTTTAGACAACATGGATTGATGCAGGTATCTAGTTTAGACAACATGGATTGATGCAGGTATCTAGTTAGACAATATGAGTTGATGCAGGTATTTAGTTTAGGCAGGCAATCCTCCAGTAGTAGGAATTGATGCAGATTTTTAGCTTAGAATAGGTAATACTGCAACAGTATGGGTTCAGGCAACTGAACATGTAGTCCCATGTAGAGCCTGGGCCCTGATACTTGCGGTTAAGGTGTCAACCCCGTGAAGATGTCTTTCCTTGCAAAGGCTGAGAGGCACTGTAGTGAGGAGCTGTGTCCGAGTGCACTGCAGGCTGAGCAGCGTGTGGGAGCCGGACTGGTTCAGTGGAGACAGTGGAGGCAATCGCTCAACGTTCCACATTGACTGAACGCCGAGTGATTGCCTTCACTGGGTTTATAAGACCCACGCCGAGCCCAGGGGGCGGATCCCCGCGTGACGTAACGGCCGGAGCGCCGCGTGATGTCACGACCGGAGCGACGCGGCGCCGGAGCGGCCGGGGGTGCCGAGGACGAGCCTGACAATATTTTTTCCCAGTTCAAATGTAGTGTTGTAATATTACATTATGGCCACTAGATGGAGCTGAGGAGCATAGGAAAAAAAGCTTTTTCCTATGCTCCTCAGCTCCAACTAGTGGCCATATTGTAATATTACAGCACACTACATTTGAACTAGGAAAAGCTCCATCTAGTGGCCATAATATATTATTAAAAAACTGCATTCAACCTGGAAAAAATATATTAAGAATGTTCCTTTTTGCCATTTCTCACCCAAAACGATTGTTTACAGGCAAAAGGCCCTGCAAATTGTTTCTAAATAGATCCCAAAGTATTCTACTGTGTTATATTTCTCTTTGTGATAAGTTAAAATGAATTTTAAGGCATAGTCCACATTTGGATTAAGAGATATAATGTATTCAGTACTGAAACTAAAGTTGGATATTTTTTGTTTCTGGACAAAAGATTTTCAGTGTTTGTGTGCAGTATGGAAGCATGGTGTTAGACCTGCAAAGGTGTGGATGTGAAATATACTGACTTAACTAAGAAAACGTTTGCTCACTTCCTGTCTTTGTGGCCACAAATGTAAGGGAAATCCCTCCAATAAAAAAACGCATAGGTTCTAACCCTTTCCCACTCTCTCCTAAACTCAAAAAAATAATTGGCCAGAGCCATGCTTTGAAATAAAGTCCTATCTAAAATGAAGCCCCACCTAATCCCGGATGTTATTTTTTTAGACAAAAAAACAAAGTTATTTCTGCGCATTTAGTTTAATTTTGTTACTGGGGCCTGATGTTCCCTGACTTCAAGAAAGCACCTTGCAAACTTCTATTCCAGTGTCCAATGACTTAGTAAGTCAGTAATCGCTTCTTGGACTTTTGGTAGTATCTGTTCTTATCAGTTTCTGTGGAAGAGCAGTGTTGTCTTCCAACTGAAAGATGACAGTCTAGTATTCCCTGGAGTAGTAGGTGGGTGCCGGGGGGGTCCTTTCTTCCTAGGTTGATTATGGCCTGGTGCACCAAGCTTGTACTCGGTTGTAGGCAGAAACCACCTGGTGCTAATGCCTTCTGGTGGAAATGGGGCTGCTCTCGTCTGGTTAGCAGGCTGAGAAGGCAGAGAGCCTGTGGTGCTGTGCCCCTTGGGGGTGGCATCCCAGGGGTGCCAGAGAAGCACTATAGGATTCGGGACCCCACAGTGTTTCACTGGCACTTGGTCAAGGCACCTTAAAGCTGATTTCCTGCACTACACTTCTCAGGCAGGCCTATTGGCGAGCTCGGACCAATTTGTATCGTGGCCAGGAAGGCCTGCCTTGTGTTACATTTGGCACTTATTTATTTATTAAATTATTGATTTAGCAATGATCTCACATAACTTTTCTCTCGCTCTGTTACACAGACTAATCCTTGTTGAAAAGTCTTTTCCAAGTGACCATTCAGCCCCAAATCAAACATGGATCAACACAAGTAGATTATGATGTTTGGACATCTTCTGGCTTAGTCAATAACATAAGTGCAAAGGTGCAAAGTGCAGTTCTAAAAGCAACCAATCGGAATCCACATTGTTCTTGCCTAATTTGTAGAGAGACGGGAATTCGGGTTATTTGCTCTGACTTACTACACTTTGCTCCTTGCACTGTCTATTGACTAATGCCACTGCTGCTTTCATTTTATCACTGGAACAAGCCTTAGGGCTTATGACCATCGCTGACATTTTCTGCACCCTTCATGTTTTTTCTGTATCCAGATCTTTTCGGGACTATTCACTCTAATTTTCATTGGGTTTCATTCTTAAAGGCCGGTTCATTTTGCCATTTCTAAATGTTACAAACAGTGGTGTAACTAGAAATCACAGGGCCCCATAGCAAACTTTTGTATGGGGCCCTGTGATTTCTAGTTACGCCCACCTGAGATCCCAAACAGCCGACTTGAGAGTGACCCTGCAGAGCCCACCATAGCCTCTCTATGGTGGGCTCTGCAGGTTCTCAGTGGGCTGGTGAAACCCTCTTACCTGTCTGCCCCGATCCGCTGTCTGCCTCCTCCTCCTCCAGAGTCGCTGGTGGTCCCAGCAGTGGCGTCACAAGGAGGGTGCGGCCCACACCCGGGTGACACCATTGGAGGGGTGACACCAAAATGACTCACAGTCATTTTGGTGTCACCCCCCTCAGAAAAGTCGGGCGCTCGGTCATGGACCGAAAGCCCGACAGTATCAGGAGAGAGGAGGGGACCGGCGGCATACCTTATCCCGCCGGGTGACTGTACCAAGATGGCCGCCGGCAGGTATCAAAATACTGCCGCGCGTGCGCGATGACGTCATCACGCACACGCGTGGTAACGTCACGCACATGCGCAGTGACGTCTCGGCGGGGTGACACTCGGTTACCGA
>NW_017306822.1:498065-503298 GCF_000935625.1 Nanorana parkeri | reverse complement strand
ATGACGTCATCGCGCACACGCGTGGTGACGTCTCGGCGGGGTGACACTCGGTAACCGATCCGGGTGTCACCCAGCCTCGGGACGCCCCTGGGTCCCAGCCTCCTCCGTCGCTGTGCCCCACCTCCTCCGTCGCTGGGCCCCACCTCCTCCATTGCCTGACCCCACCTCCTCCACCACCAGGCCCCACCTCCTCCGCAGCTGCTTTGTGTCCCTGACTCAGCAGCGGCTGTGAAGAGGAACGCAGCACCCTGTTACCGATCCGGGTGTCACCCAGCCTCGGGACGCCCCTGGGTCCCAGCCTCCTCCGTCGCTGTGCCCCACCTCCTCCGTCGCTGGGCCCCACCTCCTCCATTGCCTGACCCCACCTCCTCCACCACCAGGCCCCACCTCCTCCGCAGCTGCTTTGTGTCACTGACTCAGCAGCGGCTGTGAGGAGGAACGCGCCGCTGCACAGATCACTGACAGATTGTCAGTGATCTGAACAGCGGCGTGTTCCCCCTCACAGCCACCAGTGACAGCCAGCTGCCTGAGATGCCATAGCGACCCAGGTAGCCCGCACGGCATCAGGGGAATGTCCTGACCGGTGCCCCGGGCCCCATAGCAGCCACCTGGGTCGCTATAGTGATTGCTTCGCCACTGGGTACAAAGTAGTGGAAGTGCTAAGGGCTCATTCACACCACAGTGCACATGTTAATGTGAGCACAATGCACATGTATTGGCAGGCATTGTAATGTGCACTGCAATGCATTGTTAGAGCACTGATGCCAATAAACATAACTCCTAGAGGCAGATGCATGATGGGATGTAAACTCTCACCACAGTTGGAGTGCCAAGGTTGCCTACGTTTGCCATAGAACATAAGACAAATTGCCTTGTCCTTTCATTGGACTGGATTGAGTCTACTAGAGATGAGTGTGGGTAGTATTGAGATAGGGACAGCACACATGCTAACTAGGGAGAGATAGGGATCGCTCCTTCCTTCTCAATGTCTAGCTAACAATAGAACTTCTGTCAGATCTCTACACAGGGTACAGACTTACTTAGTGATCTCTGGGATGTTGAATGTTTTTTCAACAATGCCAACATGTTCACCAGAAGAGAACCTTTCTTTTTTCACCACAATTCCATCTGGGTTCTAAAAAGAAATAGGGTTTATGTTAGAATAGCAGTATAAACATAAGGGATACATCTAAAGTAAATGAGACCTGGTGCATTATGGGTGAGAAATTATTGCATTTTGCCAATGGGGCAGCTGGGATTGTGTTTACTGCAATGTTGGTTTGGCTCATTTACGTTTTTGGTGGCCCATGTGGGAATTCCTTATAGTACTAGATGACTGAATGCTTATTACACAATATTTTGGAGTAAGTGTGGGGCTACATGACCTCTCCTACACATCACATCACCTCTAATATATTAGAAAGAGAGTGGCAACTGGCATCACAGAGGAAGAAAGAGCTGGAATAGCTTTTGTACTGCCCATTGACAAGGGAGCATTTCCATGATTCTATATGTAAAACGCCCTAAGATGTTTGAGAACAGTCTACAGTGTATGTTATACCGTACATGGATGGGTTGACTTGAGACTTGAGAACACACTCTACAGTATGACTTATGTTGTTTAGGGATGTTTTTGTATCCCCTGCTCGGTTTAAAGTGTTTTGTATTTTTGAAAGGCCTCTTGCAGCATACTGGATTCAGGTACTTTCAGTTGCACATTGACTGCCATTCATACTGTTGAGGAGCTCCAGAGCCCTGCATCATTGGTGTGTTGCTGGGAGTTCTGCCTGTCTTGTCAACTGGCAAACCTCTCATAGGTTTGTCATTAGTGATTTTGACCAGGTTCCGACAAAACAGTTAAACCCTGACCTGGAAGAGTCTTTGGGACCTTCCCTTGCTGGGAAAAGGGTGGCTGTGGTGATAAGGCTGTGTGCCTAAAAGAGGCTCCAGTTCTGCAGCCCGGCCCTAGAGGGTATTGCCCCTCTATATACAAGCTGTGCGCTTTGTCATGTTTTGCCATCACTGGAATGGAGAAACTCTGGAACTTCTTGTTTTGAGGCTGCTGTGCTCCAAATGAAGCTCTGACCTACCCAGCAACTGCTTCCCGAGGAGTTGTAGGAACCCCCAGAAGATATTGGATATGCCACCTCTTCCTGTCCTACTTTTTCTTCTATAAGGTTTGAAAACATAGTTAAACTGCATTTAAGTCTGGACCTGCATTCCTACTGTGATGCAAGACAATGAAAGCCATGTACCTGGGGAAAAGTTTAGTCCGATAATCATAAGGTGTATGGGCACCTTAACAGTGAAGTGTGCTGGAAGCAGTACTCATCCACTGATAATGGGTAAAGCCTTGAGAAGAGAAAGGGTTAAGCCCGACCAGTCCAGCCCTACTCATGAGCCCAGATCAACACTAACAGGTCTGACAATGAGGGCCACCTGCCAACTATTATTAGCAGATCTTTCACATAACGTCCTTTTTCTCTTTAGATTTCCTGGTCCTCATAACACACAGCTCTAGCTTCCACGCTGGTGTCATTATTGCAGTAATCCATTCTGTACACATTGGGCAATAGCCAACAATGCAAGTGGCAAGGTTACCGTTCACCAACTGCAAACACAGCAGTTACAAAATACTCCAGAGCTGAAAAAGCCTGAAGGCATAAGAAGAACATTGTTTTCACATTTTACCTTTAGCTTTTCATATGTGTAGTGAACCTAGCCATAGTTTGTAGATGTACTCACAGCAGGGTCTATGTATTATGCCTGAGCATGTTTGAACCCCAAAGTCCAGTTTTTTGGATTAGTGATTGCTACATACTGTGCTTGGGAATGGTTCAGGGTGCTGTGCCCAGGCCCAATTGAAAGAGGTGGTCTGGAGCATGGTTCAGTTTGATTTTTGGCACAATACACATGTGTGATTGCTAACTGTACCCAAGCAGGGAACTTGAGTACTCGAGTACATTAGATCCATTTGTGTACACTCAGGTAGTAAGGGTACAGATGAAATAGGCATGCATGGTACAATGTGAGCTCGGGAAGCATGCTCATGCCCAGCACAATTTGAGTACAGACCAGTGGAAGGGGGGCAATCGTGCTCAGACACAGTACGAGGCAACCATGCACAGTGTGAGCACATCCTACGTGGCCACAAGATTCACGGCAGTTGGAATGGGAACTTTGTGTCAAAGTGTCAGTGCTATACCAAGAGAGATTAATGACCCATCTGGTCTGTACTGAAAAGCATCAACATTTTGACATAGGTTGCATTGTCACCAACATTCTAAAGTAAAATAGATACCCTGGTAATTTGCTTTATTGTTTAGGTCCAGGGAGTGGGGCAAAAAAGAGTAAAACTTCACTTATTCCTGAAGGAGATTTCCCTTTTGTGGGGGAGCAGAAGATGGAGGAATACGATCAGTGTAAGTGTGTCTCATATATAAAAGTATCTGAAATAAGACCCGCCTGTCCAAACTTTCATTGTCCAAAATGTTCTTCTTTCAGGCTTCCATTTGATGTGTTGATTTCAGGTAACATATATACTTCTTACATTAAGAAAATCAATAATCAAAAATATATGGACTTTTATGGGTACTTACAACGAACTCGACGTCTACAATGCGGGCATCAGGCTCCAAGGAGTGTCCAGTAACAAAGAGACGGTATTTTACTGGAAACGAAAA
Organism: Nanorana parkeri; assembly: GCF_000935625.1. Lineage (NCBI taxonomy): Eukaryota > Metazoa > Chordata > Amphibia > Anura > Dicroglossidae > Nanorana > Nanorana parkeri. Next base: position 499,615 of record NW_017306822.1, on the reverse strand, counting down.
AATAAAGAGGCCCGGGGTCAATATAAAATGTTAGCTTCCCACCTGATGGCTTATTTACAATATGAACTGTCTCTCATTATTGATTAAGAGACCGCAACTGATGCAGCAGTGTATGGTTGGCCAGAAGCAGGACATTTTTAATGAAGGATAAGAAGCCTAACTGATGTAAGCCTAACTTTAATTTTATTTTGTCTATGGAGATAGGAGAGTGCAGTGAATGTGAGTGATATACTGTGAGGTAGTTTAGGTTCACACTGTTCTAGCACATAATTTTATTTATCTTTAGTATTCAGCAGCTCCAAGGACAATGGTAACATATTTTAAAAAAGGCCATATCAGCATAAAAATAAAACAAAACCCTAAAAGAAATGAAAACTGGAGCCAAAAGCCCAGTTTTTGGTCCTTCCAAGCCTGCTTGCCATAGTTGGAATGTCAAGCAGTGCATTATTGTTAAGAAAACATTCTCCTGGGTGAATCTGCATATCTAAATCTGCCAGGACAGCAATTCTTGAACCCGCAGGATTCCTTTTGAACCCGGGACAGTGGCAAAACCGAACCTCATCACTATTAGAAGATGAAGTTCAGTTTCGCTGCTACTAGAGGTAGAGACGCAAATTCATAAAGGTGCCTTTTCTTGATTGTTCCCTTTAAAATCTACTAGATCATTACCAGATTCATATGATGGTCCTGAAGTGTAAACTGTTTTATTGACCCTACGATGTGACTTTCAAGTCACTGGCCTTGTGCACGTTAAGAGCTAACTAGTGGACAATTATACATCTTTAACCAAAAATCATCACAAGCCCTAATTTTAAATCCTATCTACAAACTAAAACAATTGTTAACTGACTTAGTCAAGTCTGGATGAAGGTCTATGAACAAATGGCTGAGCGCATATTACCCAGAGTTCCAGGGTTGTAGATCGGCTTGTCTGTCTGTATGAAGATGTATCCACTGTGGAAGGACAACCGAACGACCTTCTGAAGCGCGCACTCCTTCGACCTCACCACCACGTTTACATAGTGCTTCTTATTGGTGTCTTTAAACAAATCATTGCCAGGAATCTACAGAACAAACAGATCGATACCTTTACTTTAAGGCAGAAATTCACAATAAAAAAAATTGTGTAATGAAATATAATTTTACATGAGATTGCCGCTGCTATGTTTCTTGTTGTATTTGGAGTATTTCGTCCCACTGGATGTATGAATGCAACCGCCAGTTATAACCTCACCTTCATATCGACTTTTCCAAGGAAGCCATTGGCACTGTTCAGTGAAACCTTCCCTTTTACCAGCTCTTGTGACTTCAGCGGGAAATCCTGAATGATGATTTCTGCATCAAACTGAGTGCTCTGTAACTGTGCGTCCACTATGATGGTCTCCCGGGTCTCCAAACGCAGGATGCTGGGCATGATAAGGGCACATCTGTCAGGGAAGAAAAGACCCAGGTCAGTGCCTGTCTGAGAGCGGTCTGAGGGAAAAACTCTAATCCTCAGCAGTTGGGTTTCCTGTCTGTATTTCAAGGTCTTAAAATGTGTATAAATATAT
>NW_017306822.1:481165-496949 GCF_000935625.1 Nanorana parkeri | reverse complement strand
ATATATATTAAAAACACAAGATTAGGTGAGCTGCGCGTCTTAGGTCATGGTTGTCTATTGCCTGTAGATTCCACTCCATCGTCCAATACTGTTCCAATAAGCCTGGCACGCCTTCATTTCTCAATATGCTTTTTATGCCAATGGAAAATGGTACATTTGACAAGTGCAAAGATGAAGACGGTTTGGTGCGTCCCCGTCGTCCATCATGATCAAACTGGACCTCAATGAAGGTTGGAGATAACCAAAACTTTATATATACATAGAGGAAGGAGGGTTCCAATCACAAAAATCTTAATAGTATATATTTTTAATGGTGGGTCTCCTATATACTATCAAAAAATCCACATATCCCCTTTTAAGGAGATCCCAACACAAAACTCATACTGCAACTATGTTGTCATGTATAAAATGCATATAATTTATTAAACAGACAAGACAAAGTACCGTGTTTAAAAACATGTAAAATGTACATACAGTATTGCACATTCATTACACTCAGCTAACCATATATAAAGGATATTTATTGTATGGACCCCTCAGATCTACCAAATCAATTAGAGATCAGACTCTATAACATATGTAAATAGAAAACATTTCTCCACAAGGCTCCTCGTATCTATATATGAAAAAATGGATCAAACGGATCCTCTGTAACAGGATCAAGTCTGTGTAAAGCACATATACGAGCCAACAAACTCATGATATCCCTGTATCCAAAACGCCAGGATCCAATCCGTGTCACATCTCCAAAGGTGTGAAATGTTTGTAAGTTGGATAATAACAGGTAAAGCCCTGAATAAATGTATCAGTGGACACGGACTTTGTCAGTGGAGATATGGATCCCAGCAGAGATATTCCCAGCGAGTTCCGGGTTACATGTACGGATGACTATGAGTATGCGTATACTTATCTACCGTTGTCAATGCAGATGGTTCATCCAGTAACTCCAGGAAAATATCAAAGTATCGATAAGTATCTATGATATGAATCATGATAGAGTCACTCATGAGTGTAAGATAAATTCTGATAAAGGGAATGTCCATGAGCCGGGGTAAGAGGAAAATACCACGCTAATCCCTTTACGCGTTTCTCCCCAGCTGGGGCTTCGTCAGAAGGGTGTAGAAACCAAGCCTCAGTATCTTGCTAGTTGGCCTTGTTGGCTCTCAAAATACCTGATCAATGTGATTGGATACAGGTATTGTTCAGGTGTTTACAGAGCCAACGGGGCCAACTAGCAAGATACTAAGGCTTGGCCCAGTGGGAAATTCCTCCATCCACACAGTTTAGCGTAGATGGAGGAATCTGTTGCACTTTTTCCATCTGACCATAGAAAATCTGCAGATCATCTATAGATGTATGGCTAGGTTTAGAGAGGGCAGCGCAGTACTAAGAAACAATCAGGCTCTGCTGCTAACAGGGAACATACAGACAGGAGGAGAACAGAGTTGCTGACTTATCAGGGTGTCCTTGCTCCTTTATTGTCCATTCAGCACACTAAGGGGGAGGGATGACACTGTGTTGTTGACAGATGCACATGAATCACATTCTTTGGTAGATAGGACAGTTCACACATGTGCATTTCTGATGGGAATGTAGCAGTTTTTATACATATTTGCTTTACATTTGTTCACCTATACACATTGTTGCGGCTGGTCCAATCAGGTAGTTAGGCACGCATTCCCAGCGCAGTGATTTCTGTGATAGAATGTGTGACCGCCTATTGGGTCAAGCATTCCAACGCTTTGTCGGCTGTTCCAGGGCAGATCGGCATACTGAGCAAGTGCAGGAGAACCGATCATATGTGCCTAGAACAACTGATCTGTCTGAAATGTCACTTCTTTCGGACTTTGTGAATGCCGCAGAGGGGGGTGATTCACAAACAGTAACTGCAGGAGTGTTACGCAGTGTACGCAGATACATTTTTTATATATCTGCAGCGCTGGCTGATTGTCACACTCCTTAAGTTACTGGGCCAATCATTTAAAAAAAAAAAAAATGAATACATTGATTTGGGATGTTGGGGTGGAGAGAGAAACTGCATGGCAGTTAGCAGGCTTGGCTTGGTGGGGGGCCAAGAAAATGTTTGCCCAGGGTCCAATCAATATCAAAGACGGCCCTGAGTTTTTATGATTTATCTTTTATCAAGCTGTAAAAGTCAGTTCTGCATTTTACACCCGAACAGTCATTTCTGTGTGCAGCCGGGCATGCCAGGAATCTGATCTGTGTTATTAGCAGGAAACACTGGCTGATATTTGTGTTTCATGAGGAGTTCTACGGACATATTGAGCAATCCTGCTGTTGTCTAGAGATCAATAGCCTGTCCATGGCCTTCTAAAATCCTTTTTCTCTCTCGTGGTTGTATTAGCTGTATTGGTATTGTAACACGGTGTCTGCAAACCAGGCCAGGTTGGCAGGAGGAGATATGTCCCTCCACGGGTTCTTCAATGCCTGCTTTAAGGTGAAGTTAGCAAAGACCCAGGTAGGGGAACATAGTTCTTTGCCTTGTGTTGTTACTGGCTGTCCAATACTCTGTTTCCCCGAAAATAAGACCTACCCCGAAAATAAGACCTAGCACTATTTTTGGGAATTGCTAAAATATAAGACCTACCCCGAAAATAAGACCTAGTTGTGACCATTCCCAGGGCCGGTGGGAATGGTCACATAAGGGGGAACTTGAAGAGCCGCGGGAGAGAATCAGCGGTGCCAGGTCTAAAGGAAGTGAGGCGGCAGTGGAGGGAGCAGAGCCAGATACGCCAATGCTTCCTTTATAGAGCCGGCTCCTGTCATAGGCGGAGTGTTACCAAATGCACTCCACCTGTGAGGAATCGATAGTGAAAGCGAGCTTTGCTCATTCTGGCCAGCAATTGGTTACAACATTGCTCTTGGAAAGGTACGGCACCCCTGATTGCCCTGATCACCCTATTCTTAACTTTGCCATTTTGGATTATTTCATTTGGATTTGCATTAACTTTGGATTGTTGTACATTAAAAAAAAAAAAAGACCAACCCCGAAAAAAAAACCTAGTGTGTTTTTTTTGGGCCAAAAAAAATATAAGACAGTGTCTTATTTTCGGGGAAACACGGTAGAGATTCAGAGGAAAGGCAGACTGCCAATTCCATGGAGCACATTTTGATTGTTGCCGGACAAGTCCTGATAGGACTTGTCCGGCAAGGATAGCTGGACCTGTCTGTGTGTCAGAGAGAGCGTGTCCCTGCTCAGGTGCTTTGAACATTAAAACTGTTGGATCTAAGTCTCTCAGGGTGATAGGAACCTATTGATGGACCCACGGTGGTTTTTCCCAGAAAGGGAAATTACCTTAAAGTAGGGATTTCCCGCAAGGCCAACGAGGCCCCGGCCGTGTACCTCTCTCTGAAGATCTTCAGGATGGAGAGCGGGGAGTAGAGTGGAGAACGTCGGTTCTCCGCTCTGCTCCGTGTTAACAGCGAGATAATAAAAAAATTATAAAGTAAAAAAAAATTAAGAAATTTAAACTTAACCTGCCGCCTGCACCATCTTTTTGCCATTCTCAATTGGAGAAGGGGGGTTGTTAGTTGGGGAGGGGGGCGCATTGAGGAACCTCTCCGTTGGGCAGCAGAGAGAGTAAATCTGGCCCTGCTAAGGCACATTCGAGCAGATCTTTGCTTACCTTTCCTTTATGGCTGGATTCCGTCTCCAATTTATGTTACTCTTGCTTGGAATAAACAGCTTCAGTTTTGTTTTAGAACCTGGACCTTTTGCCTCTGTCTAAAGTGCAACCCTTCACAGTATGTTGTAAATTGAATATCCCAACATTATGGTTGCCTAAAGCAATCTTTAGAGGTCAAAAAAGGTAATAATAAAGGCTAATACCACCCAAAATGGAACAGTCTTGGGCATGGCTGTTAAAAGCTGTCCAGATTATCGATGGAGAGACCTAAAGACTGCCCATACACAAACATTCCACGAAGACCCATTGGCTATATTTTTTCACAGGACGTTATGTCTCCTTTCTCTCTCACAAGACCAACCATGCATGAAACATCACTGTCTTGCACATAGACTACTCAGTTATTTATTCTGCAATTATGGAGAATCCATGGAGTGCCACCATAACTTGACCTTGTACTGGCCACAAGTCACAGATTCAGGCAAACCAGATGGTTTTTGCTTTGCCCAATGAACTGGTAAAGTGGTCCAGTAGGACTATTTATTAGTTCATTCAGGTCATTGCATAATGGACAGTGAGCCTCCAATTTAGGTAGCAAAAGCTTCTAGGGAGCGTGGGCACCCCACGCATGCAACTCGGAAGGATCCAAATTGTTATGCCACTTTTATGGTTGTGGAGGTCTTGTGTGACATCACTGCCTTAATAAGAAGTATGATACCTCCTTATTCAGACTGCACGGACACTACTTACACTCACTTACTGTTTTGTCTCGTGGTCAGAAAGTAAAGGCAAATCTCCCCAATGGAAACCAGGAAATAAAGAAAAAACGAGGGTTCAAATCAGGGGCTAAACCACAGATCACGGGGCCCCATAGCAACATTTTGATTGGGACCCCCAGCAACCTCCCTACTGTTAATAATTTAAGTGTCAACAGTAACTTCTGCAATCCTTATTGGGGCCCCTTTCCACCCCCAGGGCCCATAGCAGCCGCATGGGCCGCTATGGCTAATGTTACGCCACTGGTTCTAATAATAATGTTATAAAGAAGTGTAGAAGTGCTTTTCTCTCCATAGACACACACAAGCACATTTTTCCTTTTCTCATTTCTTTCTATATTTAGCTAGCAAGGTCCCCTAAAGTTCTATAGACCTGGTTCTTAACTGGCCTGAAATCCATGTATCTACCTTTCATTCAGAACAGAATAAAGGTTCCTACTCACTCCCCTTACTAAATCATAGTGTTCCATAAAGAAAAATCTACTTTCACTTTTTTTGTTGCAACTTTTGTAAGGGTTAACTGCTCATTTTTCTCTAGGGGCCGGAATAAAGAAGATATACTTATTTGATTCTCGATCCTGCGGCGGTGAGTGCTCACCTCTCTCCCACTTCACTCCAGCTGTGGTATGTCCCTTGCCATCCTCACATCTAATGCAGGTGAATGAACCTGGATCTTGGGGGATGAGGTTAGTGGGGCTTGGACTACCGGAGCCTGGTGGGGATCGGTCCAGCAGCCAGGTGGGATCGAGGAAAGCTGCTGAGATTCCCACTTCAGTTAGATATCAAAGCACAGCTTTCCAGAGGGTAATATGGCCCGCTGCCACAAGTGATCGTAATATTTCAATACTTCAAGCCACTATCCTAAAACAAGTATACAGTAAGGAGTTCTAGATTTACTTTGACTTATCTGATCTGTGTACTTGTTTTGGGTCAGTGGCTCAAATAAATACTGAAGCTAAAGAGTCAACACAACAGCCAGGCAGTTACCCGCCCCCCCGCCACCCATTCTCAATTACCTCAAAGGATTTACTTTACACCCCTCATTTAAATGTAAAATCCCTTTTTTAGTGATAGTGTGGCATTCTATTGTTTCTCTGATCTCCTTACACTTTCCTTCTGCTCCATACCATAAGAGCAATTAACTCTCCATCCTGTTCTATTCTTCCTAAAGTCCCTCATTGCTGGAATGTCCAATCCTTACTGCCCTAAACCCTACGGTCAATATTTACGGACATGTTGAAATGAGCTTAGTAGTAAACAGAGGACTGCAGATCAATTAGTTTCCTGGCCAAACACCAGCTGATCTTTCATCCAGCCTGCAAAAAAAATTGATTGAATGAACGAGTTGGTGACCTCCATAAAAATCCCAATGGCACTAAGATGCTATCAACTGCTCTGACCAATTAAGGACGCAATTTTGGAAATCGTTCATGATCCCAACCATATGTGTACAGCACGTTTTACACACATCTCAAAGCAATTCCACTCTATACTCATTGTTATTCATTGAACACATTCATATTGATGACATTTCTTGCTAACCTCCATCTGCAGACATTGTTCTTCTGCCACCAGTCATTCCAGCCAACATTTGCCAATTTTCTGCAGTTCAAGTTTGATTTTGTTCATGAAACTGAACATTGAATGAATACACTGAATCTTAATCGGATCTGATGAAAAAGTTGTACCAAGCACGGTAAGTTTAAAGCCTCCAGCAGACCTCAGAAGGTGGATTCATGTACATGTATGATCTGACCAAAATATTTGGGGCCCCAGGGGTGAGGGGTGGGGGAGGACTTCCCAGACATGCTGCTAGTGTCTCAACCCCAGTTAAAGTGAAATTAAAGCCTGATCTTTTATTTTTTTTGTTATGGCTAGAGTAGGGAATGATTACAACCCCTGTCAGTTTATTTTTTGCTGTCATTATTCCATCGGGGACATTCTCTTCCATTGCTGAAGAAGCAATAAGAAGGAAGATGAAATCTCTTCAAGTGAGGTGAATTCCCTTTTTAGACAGTTGTCACAGGAACAGGTCTCCCTATTGTAAGGTTTTGTCTTGCCTTCTGTTCCTGTGACAACTCAAAGGCCCCCACGGCCTCTTCTCCACCGGGCTCCGGCAGTCCAAGCCCCGCTGACCTCATCACGTCAGATATTGTATTTCTCTTCACTTCTGTACTGAAACAATGGTCACCAGGACAAAGAGTGGATGAATACACCGAGTGTGGATACCAGGGATGAGCTTTGGGTCAACCATGAGTTCGACCTGAACCAAAGTTGTCCACAGTTTGTTGAATGGGCGAACAATTTGGACAGTTTGCCAGGCCATTGAACCTCTGCCTGTGTCTTCACAACCAATGATGATGTTTGACCTGCACAGCATCATTGGTGGACTGGAGGCTGAGCTGCACAGTGTCACTGGTTGCTAGGATACAGGATGCACCCTAACAAGTGGCCAGTTCTCCTACCAGCTAGACTATTGTCTGTGCAGCGTCACTGGTTGACTGGCAGCTGAGCCTCATACCGTCATTGGCTGACTGACAGATGAACATCACAGTGTCATTGGTTGACTAGTGGCTGAGCCGCACAGGGCCACTAGTTGCTAGGATGCAGGCGGGTTGCACCATAGTTGACAAGTTTGCTTGCCCGCTGAACCATCGCCTGTGCCCAAGCAACTAACAAAACTATGTGGACTGGCGGATGAGCCTCACGGTGTCAACGGTTGTTTAGACACTAGCAGCTCTACAGCGTCTTTGGGTGTTATGGTGTGCCTGCGCCTGAGTCCTAGCAACCAACCTTTCAGGCACCTATAGGATAAACCTGCATTCTCAACATGTTTGTTATCACCTTAATGATAATTCACCTTCCATTTTTGTACATCTTTAAATGAGATTCTCCCTCTGCCTGCCGCCGCCCGCTCCCCCAGGTGACCCAAAGAAATACCGCCGAGGCAATAGCCATAGGGATGGCCGTGTCGGATTTAAACAGGAAACACAATCCTGCATCGTCAAATGAAGTATTCTCAACTGCAAAAAAAGTTGATGCTAAATTGATATGTGTGTGGCCAGCATAACTCTCTCTCTCTCTCTCTCTCTCTCTCTCTCTCTCTCTCTCAGTCAATGGCTGGGAAGCACATGTGCCTCTTCACAGGATGCAATTGGTCTTTTAGCCTTCAAATACATAGAAGTCCAAACAATGGGTTTCAGCACTCTTGTTGAATACACTTGAACATAACTTTCAATTGTGTGCTGCAATAAACAGTAAATGCCCCTCATTATTTGGTGTTTTTTCCCCAGTAAGACAAAAAAGAAAGCAAATAAACAATAAAAATGAAAGAAATCGCACAACTACAATGAACATTAAATGAAATAAACTAAAATACCACAATTACAGCCCCCCCCCCAAAAAAAACCCATAACTCTAGAGAAAGTTAAAATGGAGTAAATTGCAGCTCAATGAGTGGAATTTGGAGTTTCTGCATTTCAATTCCACTGCAAAGTCAATTATTCCTCTCATCTTTACTATAGACCAGTGTAACTCCAATGTGAACCCATCTCTTTGTAGACGGTGACATGATCAGTGCTATTGGTGTGGTATCACTCACGGTAACTGTGCGTAGGCTCTCGTCAGTAGGGCGACCAGTATGAGGCACAGTACTCCTCTCTTCATGATGCAGGAAGGCTACTGTGCTCAGTCCCCGCTGGACCAGGGTTATACAGGATTAAGGCTTTTAGCAAACAATCCCATTAATCAGTAACTGGGACAAAAGCCAAAAGCAGCAGCGGGGGGAAAGTACGAACTTGTGCAACTCCCCACACAAAAACATCCAAACACTTTGACAGGTGAGTGATACCACTAGAGTGATACTGATGGGTACAGTGTAAGGTGCTGCAAGTTGGCTTTGTATATTGTTTTCTCTATTTCTACAATAAATTAGAAAATGTGTGCCGGCTCCAGGATGGGAGAGGTTGGAGATGTAACAAACAATGATAAAGAAGTATCTTAGGCGGCAATATATGCAGAAAAATAATGTGAATGAAATCACATCAGATAGTATGTACAGTAGGGTTGCCACCTTTTCTTCAAGTGAAACCCGAACACTCTAGCGACGCGCAGACATTTTTTTGGGGAGAATGAGTTGTGGCTTATTCATATGTAATTAGCACCACCCATTGATATGTAAATATTACAGTTGAGACTATATTCAGTGGGCGGGCCAGTAGCCGCTATCTTCATTTTGGTTGCCCCTGTCTGCCTGACATCTTGTGTCCGGGTTTCTGTTGCCATGAAACACGGACACAGCATTCAAAACCCGGACTGTCCAGGTGAATCCTAGACAGGTGGCAACCCTAATGTACAGGAGAGGAGTGTGGAGGGTATGCCAGAGGGAGGTATGGGCAGGAGAGGAGTGTGGATGGTATGACAGAGGGAAGTATGGACAGGAGAGGAGTGTGGAGGGTATGACAGAGGGAGGTATGGGCAGAAGAGGAGGGTGGAGGGTATGACAGAGGGAGGTATAGGCAGGAGAGGAGGGTGGAGGGTATGACAGAGGGAGGTATAGGCAGGAGAGGAGGGTGGAGGGTATGACAGAGGGAGGTATAGGCAGGAGAGGAGGGTGGAGGGTATGACAGAGGGAGGTATAGGCAGGAGAGGAGGGTGGAGGGTATGACAGAGGGAGGTATAGGCAGGAGAGGAGGGTGGAGGGTATGACAGAGGGAGGTATAGGCAGGAGAGGAGGGTGGAGGGTATGACAGAGGGAGGTATAGGCAGGAGAGGAGGGTGGAGGGTATGACAGAGGGAGGTATAGGCAGGAGAGGAGGGTGGAGGGTATGACAGAGGGAGGTATAGGCAGGAGAGGAGGGTGGAGGGTATGACAGAGGGAGGTATAGGCAGGAGAGGAGGGTGGAGGGTATGACAGAGGGAGGTATAGGCAGGAGAGGAGGGTGGAGGGTATGACAGAGGGAGGTATAGGCAGGAGAGGAGGGTGGAGGGTATGACAGAGGGAGGTATAGGCAGGAGAGGAGGGTGGAGGGTATGACAGAGGGAGGTATAGGCAGGAGAGGAGGGTGGAGGGTATGACAGAGGGAGGTATAGGCAGGAGAGGAGGGTGGAGGGTATGACAGAGGGAGGTATAGGCAGGAGAGGAGGGTGGAGGGTATGACAGAGGGAGGTATAGGCAGGAGAGGAGGGTGGAGGGTATGACAGAGGGAGGTATAGGCAGGAGAGGAGGGTGGAGGGTATGACAGAGGGAGGTATAGGCAGGAGAGGAGGGTGGAGGGTATGACAGAGGGAGGTATAGGCAGGAGAGGAGGGTGGAGGGTATGACAGAGGGAGGTATAGGCAGGAGAGGAGGGTGGAGGGTATGACAGAGGGAGGTATAGGCAGGAGAGGAGGGTGGAGGGTATGACAGAGGGAGGTATAGGCAGGAGAGGAGGGTGGAGGGTATGACAGAGGGAGGTATAGGCAGGAGAGGAGGGTGGAGGGTATGACAGAGGGAGGTATAGGCAGGAGAGGAGGGTGGAGGGTATGACAGAGGGAGGTATAGGCAGGAGAGGAGGGTGGAGGGTATGACAGAGGGAGGTATAGGCAGGAGAGGAGGGTGGAGGGTATGACAGAGGGAGGTATAGGCAGGAGAGGAGGGTGGAGGGTATGACAGAGGGAGGTATAGGCAGGAGAGGAGGGTGGAGGGTATGACAGAGGGAGGTATAGGCAGGAGAGGAGGGTGGAGGGTATGACAGAGGGAGGTATAGGCAGGAGAGGAGGGTGGAGGGTATGACAGAGGGAGGTATAGGCAGGAGAGGAGGGTGGAGGGTATGACAGAGGGAGGTATAGGCAGGAGAGGAGGGTGGAGGGTATGACAGAGGGAGGTATAGGCAGGAGAGGAGGGTGGAGGGTATGACAGAGGGAGGTATAGGCAGGAGAGGAGGGTGGAGGGTATGACAGAGGGAGGTATAGGCAGGAGAGGAGGGTGGAGGGTATGACAGAGGGAGGTATAGGCAGGAGAGGAGGGTGGAGGGTATGACAGAGGGAGGTATAGGCAGGAGAGGAGGGTGGAGGGTATGACAGAGGGAGGTATAGGCAGGAGAGGAGGGTGGAGGGTATGACAGAGGGAGGTATAGGCAGGAGAGGAGGGTGGAGGGTATGACAGAGGGAGGTATAGGCAGGAGAGGAGGGTGGAGGGTATGACAGAGGGAGGTATAGGCAGGAGAGGAGGGTGGAGGGTATGACAGAGGGAGGTATAGGCAGGAGAGGAGGGTGGAGGGTATGACAGAGGGAGGTATAGGCAGGAGAGGAGGGTGGAGGGTATGACAGAGGGAGGTATAGGCAGGAGAGGAGGGTGGAGGGTATGACAGAGGGAGGTATAGGCAGGAGAGGAGGGTGGAGGGTATGACAGAGGGAGGTATAGGCAGGAGAGGAGGGTGGAGGGTATGACAGAGGGAGGTATAGGCAGGAGAGGAGGGTGGAGGGTATGACAGAGGGAGGTATAGGCAGGAGAGGAGGGTGGAGGGTATGACAGGGCAGGAAAGGAGTGTGGAGGGTATTACAGTGGGCAGTATGTACAGGAGAGGAGTATGATGATGATTAGAGAAATAAGTGAAGGAGATGAGTGGTAGGGTATGACAACCAGCGGAACAGTTCATCTTTGCATTCTGAACATTTTACTGAATTTTTTGGTATGATAAAGACATGCGCTAACATCATGCCACATACAAATTTGCAACTGCCACCATTTTATTTTCCCAGGTCTGTGCTTTCAGTAAATAGATAACTCTCATGGGGGGGGGAGGGGTTAAGTATTTTCCAAATACTGATTATAGCATATGTTGAAAAAATGTTGAAGAAAAAAAAAAAAAAAGCCTCAGCAGCGAAAGGGTTAAACACGTAATACAATGGCACTGGTTTTTCTTCATTGCTGCAGTTCTTTACAGGATCAAGTTGCATAATCTGACTTCTGGTAATGAAACCGCCGAACAAGAAATGGTCCAAGGAATCGTCAGTGTAATCTCTGCACAATATTTGTAAAGCGATGTTTGTTCTATTCGATAACACGGAACAGATAAAGCAGAACATAGACAAATACCAACAGGAGGACGGGGACGGCTGCTTCTATAAAAGCGCGCTCTTATTGTATGGAAAGAAGTTGGTAGAGAAACTTAATGTGTGTCATCTGTGTAACAAGTTTAGGTCGATGATCCATTTAAAGCTGAACTCCGGGCACAAAACCATTCAAACATAATCCTCAATGACATAAATCCTCTTTGTGTGCACTAAATACAGTTGCAAAACCAGATATTGCCATAACAAAAGTATCAGTGACATCATCACTGTGCTGTACATAGGTTGTACAGGGAGTGGAGCTGTGGGAGGGGCCAAGCAGCTCCACCCACGGCAGGCTGCCTGCAGAAAACTACAGCAGGAGGCGGAGATAGGGTTGCCACCTTTTCTTCTAGCAAAACCCGAACACTCTAGCGACGCACGGAATTTTTTGGGGGAGAATGGGTTGCGGCTCATTCATATGTAAATAGCGTCACCCATTCATAAGTAAATATCACAGTCAAGACTATTTTTAGTGGGGGGACAGAAGCCCCTATCTTAAGTTTAGTTGCTCCTGTCTGCATGACATCTTGTGTCCGGGTTTCTGCTGCCATGAAACCCGGACACAGCATTCAAAACCCGGACTGTCCGGGTGAATTCTGGACAGGTGGCAACCCTAGGTGGAGACAAGACCAGTCACCCTGCACAAGGAGGCACTGCAAGGGTTAACAGTTCAATTTGGTCTAGGGGCCGGCGTTCAGAAGATACACTCAGAACCCTTTAGGCTGGGTTTACACACGAGCCTATTTTTTTAGCTCGTTTATCAGCTCGTTTTTTTGTTTCATACCGCGCTTTTCCGTTCATACCGCGTTTCACTGGCGGTATGATTTTTTGGGGTTTTTTTCTTCCTTATTTTCTCTATTTTTTATTTATTTTTTCACTTTCAAACTTCCCGCCTGCTCCACCCCCTGCGACGTGGCCGCTCGCAAGGGACGGAACCGGGAAGTCGGCAGCCGCCGGAGGACACAGCGGGGATAACGGACAAGGTAAGACCTGTACGCTGTATTCCAGAGTGTGGCTCAGGGTTACCGCTTTGTTAACCCCGATCCACACTTGGGAATAACCAGGGAATCGCGCGGAAAATACGCCCCAAAGAAGCTCCTGTACTTCTTTGGGCGTAGGGCGTTTTACAGCGCGTTCCTAGGTGCTGTAAAACGCCCAGGTAGGAACCATACCCAAAGGCAATTATTGGTTTTCACATGTTGAGCGTTTCACAGCGTGTAGGAACGTGCTGTAAAACGCCCAGGTGTGAACCAGGCCTTAGTCCTCTTTAAGTCGATGGCCCAGGATATCAATGCAGGTCGGGATTTCTGACATCAATCGTTGCTTGTTCAATGGCAGTGAAAGCATTGCAACCATCGGATCATGATGGCCGTCAGGCAACTAGCATTTTTTCTAGCAATGGCAGCCTCTGTGTTTCTTTTAGCACATGTCCCATTAATACCATTGAGGTATCAGCTCTATGTGCATGTAGCTTTCTGCTGTGAGAAAGCCAAGGAGGGTTATTCACAGAAGGGTGAAGAGTTTGGAGAAGGCCGGAGAAGTGAACAATCTAGGACAGCATAGCTGTACTGAAAAGTGAGGTAAGTAGGAGAATTTTTCCAAATCAGCTATTTTGGCCTAGATTGTTCTCTTCTCTCCTGCCTCCTCCAAACTCTTCACCCTTCTGTGAATATCCCTGCAACAAATGTCTCCGGCTAGTAGTATTGACAGCAGACAATTACACTGAGTGGCCACTAGAGGATGCTCCAAACCTCCAGACTGTAAACCTACCCAAGGATGTCACCCCCTCCCCATTTATAATAAGCCTAACCCATAAGACCATTATATACACTATACACACCGACATGATTAGTCAGTACATGTCACTCACCAGTAAATGTCACCGGATAAAACCACCCCTAACTGAGATTAAATATCATAGCTTATATGGCCACATACAATGTAAATATCAACAGGAAATTACATTTCCTCTTCTGCCCACCCATCACATAACTATTTAGTCTTTGTCCTCCCCCCTAATTTTGTTCATCCTACCGCAGGAGCAGAAGCAGCAGCGATATCTCTACTAAGACTATTGCCATCATTCCGGTGGGGGGGTTTGTCCCCAAGACAAGGACACTCATCACTCAGCACAATGCGCTACATCTCTAGAAGCCATTGCTACCTGCCTGGCTGCCATGGTGGCAACCTAAATCTCTGAGCCAGTGACAGGCAGGCAGATCAGAATTTTTTACTTCACTTGCTACATACTTCATCCAGGTCAGGGATTCAACGTACTGAGACCAGAGTAAGCCAAGCAGATGGCATTTTTAGAAGAAGATCAGTCATGGCGAGCCCAATCATTTTCTTGGGATAGCTGTCATTTTATGGGAAGCTACAATGGTTTTGGATCGATCTTAGTTAACTTTTTACGTTTTTAAACTGATGTTTTATATCCGTTTTTTATATTTATAAAAAAACTTTGCCTAAAGAAGAGCTCCGGGCGTGTGAAACATTATCCCTTGCGGTGGGGCTACTCCTGCACTGCAAGGGTTAAGTGCTCATTTTGGTCGAGGGTCTAAAATGAAAGAGATATACTAACCCAATCCTTAGCTAGACTGGTCGCCACAGCCTCCTCACCCCTGGGCTCTGGTGGTCTAAGGACACGTGATGTCATCACATCCATTCACTTGCATTGGATGTGAGGATGCAGAATAACATTGCACAGCTGGAGCAGAGGGGGAGAGAGGTGAGCAGTCACTGGGGACTGGGGATTGGGTGAGTATATCATTTTTTATTTTAGACCCTAGACCAAAACGAGCTCTTAACTCTTGCAGTGCGGGGTAGCCCCATTGCAAGGGTTAAGGGTTAACATGCCCCAAGGTCTTCTTTAACAAATAAACAATTAACTCAGGGTTCACACATGACAGAGGATTGCCAGAACATTATGGTTCCCCTAAACAGATGTCGCAGCAGAAGTTTCTTACCAGACACTCTCTCTCTGATTGATACTTTGTTTTGAGCTGTCTGGACAAGCAGGCACTGACCATCAATGTAAAGTTCTTTCTTCCCACTGACCATCAATGTAAAGTTCTTTCTTCCCACTGACCATCAATGTAAAGTTAATTCTTCTCACTGACCATCAATGTAAAGTTAATTCTTCTCACTGACCATCAATGTAAAGTTAATTCTTCTCACTGACCATCAATGTAAAGTTCTTTATTCCCACTGATCATCAATGTAAAGTTATTTCTTCCCACTAACCATCAATGTAAAGTTAATTCTTCTCACTGACCATCGATGTAAAGTTAATTCTTCTCACTGACCATCAATGTAAAGTTATTTCTTCCCACTGGCCATCAATGTAAAGTTATTTCTTCCCACTGATCATCAATGTAAAGTTAATTCTTCTCCCTGACCATCGATGTAAAGTTCATTCTTCCCACTGATCATCAATCTAAAGTTCTTTCTTCCCACTGACCATCAATGTAAAGTTCATTCTTCTCAATGACCATCAATGTAAAGTTCTTTCTTCCCACTAATCATCAATGTAAAGTTCTTTCTTCCCACTGACCACCAATGCAATGTTTATTCTTCCCACTGACCATCAATGTAAAGTTATTTCTTCCCACTGACCATCAATGTAAAGTTCATTCTTCTCACTGACCATCGATGTAAAGTTAATTCTTCTCACTGACCATCAATGTAAAGTTTTCTTCCCACTGACCATCAATGTAAAGGTAATTCTTCTCACTGATCATCAATGTAAAGTTCTTTCTTCCCACTGACCATCAATGTAAAATTAATTCTTCTCACTGATCATCAATGTAAAGTTCATTCTTCTCACTGACCATCAATGTAAAGTTCAATCTTCTCACTGACCACCAATGCAATGTTCACTCTTCCCACTGATCACCAATGCAATGTTCATTCTTCCCACTGACCACCAATGCAATGCTTATGCTTCCCACTGAGCACCAATGCAATGTTCATTCTTCCCACTGACCACCAATGCAATGTTTATTCTTCCCACTGACCACCAATGCAATGTTTATTCTTCCCACTGACCATCAATGTAAAGTTCATTCTTGGTCAGTAAAAAGAATGAGCTTTACACTGATAATCAAAATTACTTTACATTGATGGACAGTGGGAAAAATAAAGTTTACATTGATGGTTACTGGGAAGAATGAACTATTATGTGGATGGTGAGTGGAGTTTTACATTGATGTTTAATGAGAAGAAAGAACTTTACATTGATGGTCAGTGGGAAGAATAAACATTGCA
>NW_017306822.1:477867-480942 GCF_000935625.1 Nanorana parkeri | reverse complement strand
AAGAATAAACATTGCATTGGTGGTCAGTGGGAAGAATGAACTTTACAGTAATGGCAGTGGGAAGAATGAACTTTACATTGATGGCCGGAATGCCTCCCTTACAGGCAGCTAAAAAGATTGCTTTTCGACCTGGAACTATGGAGGTCAATCAGTCATAGCTGTCAGAACTTTTGATATAAAATTTGCATGAAATTAGAAGTTAATGTCACAAAGTTAATCTCAAACTCAAAAGAACCTTGCGGCAGGGACGTGCGGTCAGGGGAGGCAGGTGAGGCAGAGCCCCACCTAGAATTATGGAGGAAAAAGCTGTCAGCTTCAAGTCTGAAGCTGACAGCTTTTTCTCTATTCAGATCGGCATCTAACAGGTTACACAGCAGGGAAATCCTCCCGCTGTGTAACCTGTCATGGACAGAGCGCGTCAGCAGTGAGGAGCAAGTGAGGGACACTTCTCTTATTTACACTAGCTTGGAGACGGGTTGGGGCGGGGCTTCACCCGACGGGGACGGGGCTTTGACCGACAGGGCTTTGGTCGGCAGGGGCTCGGGAATGCCACACCCAGAATGCTACACAAGTATCGATACAGAATTTGTTATATCAATCAACTTATAGGAAGGTTGTTATTGTTTATTTTGTATCGTACTATAATGCAAGTTCTTTTTGTCAATCAATTTAATTAAAGGTGCACCGAAATGAAAATTTCCAAACCGAGATTTAAAAAAATGTAGGGCCAAAACAGAAAATGTTTTTTCTTTCAACTTTTTTACATTTTTCAAATATTTTTATTTGTATTAATTTTTTTATAAACTTTTAGATTTTTTTATATTTGTTTTTATTTATTGATTAATTTTTTATTAAATAATTTTAATTTTTTACTTTACTTTTAGGGGCTTTGGGGAAATATTAGGGGGCCTAAACAGAACCCTGATATTTCCCTTTTAATATAGAAAAAGAGATTGAGGACACAGAGTCCTCAATCTCTTTTTCTGTAGCCCCTGTTATCAATGAACAGGAATCCTCTTTACTGTAACCATACTACTGTATGTCCTCAATTATCTACAAACACTCAGCAATCACTGATCGCTGCGTGTTTGCACTCGTCTCCTTCCTGACACGCTGTCACAGGAGGCTGAGCGAGAGGAGCAGGAGGAGTGCTCGGCCTTCTGTGACAGCACTGGCTGTCTCCGCCCACACATCGCTCTGCCGATCTGTGATAGGACGCTGAGCAGTGTGGGAGGAGAGACACCGGCCGCTCACAGTGCTCTCCTTCCGCAGCGCTTGGCAGCCTGTGACAGTTTCTCTCCTCCCCGTTGGGACACAGAGCAGCGCCCAGCAGGGAGGAGAGAAAGGTGGATGCACCGCTGTATCGGTCAGAAAATGGCAACTTTCGGCATGATGCCAAAAGTGCAATTTTCAGCCGACATATTTCGGTGGCCGATATATCGGTGCATCCCTAAATTTTATGAATTATCATGAATTAATCAATTTACCACCAACAGAGATTCGATAATTTAAAAAAAGGGTAATAATATTTATTATTAAATTGTCACGTATAATTATCACTTAGGAATAGAATATTGTATATTGTATAAACTCGAAGGCTTATTGGATGTCAGCATATCAGGTGATGTGTATTTGTGTAATGAGGGGGGTGTGGCTTTAGGAGATCAGCACCCTATATCAAGGTGCGCATAATAATTAGTCAGCTTCTTTCCCTCAGGCAAAATAGGCCAACGAAGAGGAAGAGATTTAACTGACTCTGAAAAGTCAAACATTGTAAAAAGTCTTTCAGAGGGACGCAGCACTCTTGAAATTGCTCAGATATTGGGGCGTGATCACAGAATCATCAAATGTTTTGTTGCAAATAGTCAACAGGGTCGCTAGAAACGAGAAAGAAAGACGCAAATGAACTGCCAAAGATTTAAGAAGAATCGAACGTGAAGCTACCAGGAACCCGTCATCCTCAAGTGCTGTCATATTCCAGAACTGCAACCTACCTGGAGTGTCCAGAAGTACAAAGTGTTCAGTGCTCAGAGACATGTCCAAGGTAAGGAAGGCTGAAACCCGACCACCACTGAACAAGACACATCAGCTCCAACGTCAAGACTGGGCCAAGAAATATCTGAAGACAGATTTTGCAAAGGTTGTATGGACTGATGAGATGAGAGTGACTCTTGATGGACCAGACGGATGGGCCCGTGGCTGGATCAGTAATGGGCACAGAGTTCCACTTCGACTCAGACCCCACCAAGGTGGAGGTGGTATGGTATGGGCTGGTATTATTAAAGATGAGCTAGTTGGACCTTTTTGGATTGAAGATGGACTCCAAATCAACTCCCAAAACCTACTGCCAGTTTTTAGAACACACTTTCTTCAAGCAGTGGTCCAGGAAAAAGTCTGCATCTTTCAAGAAGACAATGATATTTATGCAGGACAATGCTCCATCGCATGCATCAAAGTACTCCACTGTGTGGCTAGCCTGTAAAGGCCTCAAAGATGAAAGAATAATGACATGGCCCCCTTCCTCACATGACCTAAACCCTATTGAGAACTTGTAGGCCCTTCTTAAACAGGAGAGTGAAGGAAAACAGTGCACCTCTCAGAAACATTGTCGGGGAGGCGGTGGTTGCTCCTGCACAAAAATTTGACCGTCAACAGATGAAGAAACTGACAGACTCCATGGATGGGAGGCTGGGGGCTGTTATTGGCTATATTGGTCACGGATTTTGTTTTTGAAAATGTCAGAAATGTTTATTTGTAAATTTTGAGTTGTTTTTTTCATCATTATGGTTGTACTATTGCAAGCTTTGCACCATCTTTGCATGGACTCTGTTTTGTACATTTGACAATCATTTTTCTTACGCAGCAACTTCACTCATACAACCCCAGTTCAAGGAAACCGATTGTGAGTCCGACTTGTTTCATAACATGCAAAAAAAAGAATCAAATTTCCGCGGCCTCGGAGTCGGAGACATGATGGTCAATTTAAAATTCTTGATGCTTTTTATGAGTTTCATACGTCTTTCTCCTCCCCGCTTGATGGGGGGGGGGGGTTGGCGTTCAGTTGCATTTATAAGT
>NW_017306822.1:450974-477240 GCF_000935625.1 Nanorana parkeri | reverse complement strand
TGATGGGGGGGGGGGGTTGACGTTCAGTATGATTTATAAGTGTGAGAGTTCACTACCGGCCAAGGAAACTTGTGGTTTTGCTGAGCTCTCGGCGACGGCGCTTTGTGGTGTTTCCACCGATCCCTCTCGGAGTGGAAGAGAAAGCGTGTTCAGGCAGCTGAGTCTCCGTGTCGGTGACACAGCAGAGAAGAGAGGCGTAGGAGGGCGAAAGGAAAGGAAACTCAGATGGGGACTTTTCTTTTTTTCTTCAGAGAAGCTGAGATGAAGCTCCGGTCTCAAAAACCTGACCTGCTTTATTTTGTATCTTGTTTACGGAAAATGAGGGGGCGGTAAACCAAAAAACACTCTTCACAATCATTCTTTGTGTACTGCATTTCCTGTGGTCCAACTTGAACCATCTTGCTTTATCAAAGGCTAATATGATGTCTGCCCTACAACCAGCTCCTTCTAATGCAATTGTGTTCATCAAAGGTGGAAAAGGTTATTCTTATCGGTCGTTGTTTTTGTCTCTGATTGGGAACATTTTTTGTCACTTTCTTTTCCATAGACACAACAGGAAGTGAGAAGAAATATGTCCAAAGTGAGGGGAAGTCACCAGAACAGGTATTCCCATGGAAAGATTTCCCCTGATTTTTGTGTTCTAGTGACAACTGTAACATTTTGTATTTCCCATCACTTCCTGTCCGGGTGACCATTGTCACAAAGAAAGTAAATCTTGCCATGAGGACACAGACGGCAACAAAAAGTTAGCATAGGATCTAACCCTTCCATGCTTTATTCAAAACATTCGATACACTTTAACCCTTTCGCTGCCAAGGACGTACGTCGTACGGAGCTACTCCGGGATAAGTAAATATTGTCCTCCTACAAGAGTCACGTATATTCTTCCTTGAATCTTGGTGAGCTTTGTGCACTTCTTTCAGATCTGTGCAGTAATCCAGTGTGACATTTGGAGCTTCCTGTAATAAAGACCAGTCACTGCTGCTCTCTCTCCTTGTTCAGGGTGACTGGTCTTGTCTCCGCCCCCTCCTGTAGTATGAGTACTCATAAAAATGCCCAGTATCGGTGCCGATACTGGTATCTCTGCATCCCTAGTTTGTAGGTGGCACAAATTGGATGTAATAACACTAACTAGGACTCTGTCACCCAGCATGCTTTTTAGGGCTCCTCATTCGTACCCAGTCTTGCTCAGCTCCCCTTCTGCTTCTTCTGTGCAGAGTTTGTAATACAGAGTGCAGAGGTCAGAAGTAACACACATAGAGGGGAATTTATCAGAACCAGTGAAGACGGAATCTGGAGCAGTTGCTCATGACAACCAATTAGCTTCTCTCATTTTCAAAACTTCATTGAACAAACTGAAGACAGAAACTGATTGGATGCTATGGGCAACTTCTCCATATTTCATAAATCCCCCTATAGTGCAGAGGTTGTCAGTAGTAAGTAACGCAGAGTGCAGAGATCAGTAATGTAATTCAGAGTGAAGAGGTAAGTAGCAGTGCAGAGGTCAGTGGTGTAACGCAGAGTGCCGAGGTCAGTTGTATAAAGCTGAGTGCAGACGTGAGTGGTGTAAAGCAGAATGCAGAGGTCAGTGGTGTAACACAGAATGCAAAGGTCGGTTGTGTAACGCAGAGTGCAGAGGTCAGCAGTGTAACAAAGATCGCAGAGGTCATCGGTGTAATGCAGAGTGCAGAGGTCAGTAGTGTAACGCAGAGTGCAGAGGTGTACCACAGAGTGCAGAGATCAGTGGTGTAAAGGCCGTGACACACTGCAGGCGAAGCAGCGCGGAGCAGTGGCGCGCTGCCTTTGCGAGCAGTGTGTCATGTAATTTTCTCCTGGGCACCTCAGCTGGCGAGAGCTCGCGGAGCTGAGCGTGCCGAGATCAACAATTCCAACTTCAGCCAATCGGCTCGCACGAATAAACCAGCGCGTCGGTATGCGACAGCTGGCTGGTTGTTACGGACGAGCCGATTGGCTGAAGGTGCAGTCAATCATCTGGCTGCAGTCAGCTCACACACTGCACGCAAAGCTCCGTGCCGGATAGCTTTGCTTCGCTCTGCACGGCTTCGCGTGCAATGTGTCACGGCCTTAACACAGGTCAGTGGTGTAACGCAGAGTGGAAAGGTCAGTGGTGTAATGCAGAATACAGAGATCAGCAGGGTAATGCAGAGTACAGCGGTCAGTGGGGTAACGCAGAGGTCAGCGGTGTAATACAGAGTGCAGACATCAGCAGTGTAACGCACAGGTCAGAGGTCAGTAATGTAATGCAGAGGTCAGTGGTGTACTAGAGAGGTCAGAGGTCAGTATGTAATGCAGAGTGCAGAAGTCAGTGGTGTAATGCAGAAAGAACAGAAACTTACAGTGTACACAGTTGATCTGATGTGCTAATTTAGGTGCTCTGCCCTCATGCCCTCTTCCTCTCTACCTCCCTGGGTGGTGGTGGGGGGCAGCAGCAATGTTGCGTGTATGTAATG
Organism: Nanorana parkeri; assembly: GCF_000935625.1. Taxonomy (NCBI): domain Eukaryota; kingdom Metazoa; phylum Chordata; class Amphibia; order Anura; family Dicroglossidae; genus Nanorana; species Nanorana parkeri. The sequence goes on along the minus strand of NW_017306822.1, from coordinate 474,769 downwards.
AGTTAAAGTCTCCAGCAGCCTCCTTGTGCCTTCCCTTCTCTGCAGGGCCCGCTGTCCTGAAATATCCAGCCAGCCAATGGTGGTGCTGCAGTCTTCCTCCCAGCCCATAGCAGCTTAAGTAGGCAGAGGAAGATGCAGGTGGCTGCTGAGGGTCCTGAACAGTGAACCAGGCAGGCACCAGGGGCAGCCATCAGCTTTTTCTCCTCAAACACTGCAGCACTGACTTGGAAGATTGCCGCTGTGGCGAAAGCTGCCTTTTTAAAGGGGAATCAAAGAGGCCCCAGAGGCAATTGCCACCCTGCCCCCCAGCCCCCTCCACTTCTGGCTGCTCTGGAGCGGCAGAGCACCCTAGGCGGCTGCCTACTTTGCCTAGCAGCAGCGGCAGCCCTGGGTGAGTGTGGTTCCTTTTTTACTGATTTATGATAAAGACAATGTTAAATATAAGCAATACGTCATATAATACCAAAACTGATAAACTTCGGGGCACATAGCAATCAGAAGAATAGTTGTATCCAGACAAAGGTGAGAAGACATGGCAATCAGAAGAATAGTCTTATCCAGGCAAGAGGTCAGGCAAGGTGGCAATCAGGAGAATGGTCATATCCAGGCAAGAGGTCAGGGCAGGCAGCAATCACAAGAGCATTTCCAAAGCATAGACAGTCACCAGCAGTATGAGCAGTATGTAAACAAAAATCAGAGGTCATGGTATGATTGCAAGTATAGATCTGGATAGGGGGAGCAGGGGCTAGACTAGCATAGAGAAGGGGGGGGAGGAGTGTGGTTTCCCTTTTACTGATTTATGATAAACACAATCTTAAATATAAGTAAATACTTCATATAATACCAAAAACTGTACACTTCAGTGATTGATCCATCCGTGCATGTGTGTTTGAAGGAGGCGGAGGCGTTAGACTTTGATCTCGATGATGGGAATTAACTGATGTTAATGGTGCAAACTTCGGTAAAGCATGCTGGTTAAAAGCGGCAGTGATCTGCAATGAAAACCTATAGTTACGAAAAAAAAGCCGAAAAGAGACTCATCAAGTTCAACCTACCACATCTCCTGCAAATTTGCTTAAAGCTTTAAATAAAACCTCTAATCATTTAATCATTGCATAGAGATCAAATACACACTGAAAATAACACATAGTACAGTATAAACCCACAAACACTCTCCTCTCAATTCCACTTCCTGAGCCCTCTCGGGGGTGATAATAACTGATCATTTCTCACGACACCTTTATGTTATTAAATGGGTGAAAGGTTTTTTTCCCCACTCTTTCCACAATGCTGGTTATTGGCAACTGCGAAACACACCATTTTTAAAGACAATTTCACACATGCTTGTTTAACTTGTGGTCAATCTAGAGCAGGGGTCTCAATTTCATCGCGAGCTGCATCAGCATTATGGTTGCCTCAAAGGGCCGGTTGTATCTGTAAAACTATATAAATGTATCTACTCGTTATCATATTAAACAATTGCTTCCGCATCCGATCATTACTGGTTTCAGTAATAACTTAATAAATAGCTCTTAAAGTAGAAGTCTAGGAAAATAATGGCAATTAGTGTAATAGTGCGGACTCTCATGAGACTATGCAGGTTATATGGTGGGTGGTGCAGACTCTTAGTTGGCTGTGCGGAGTCTATGATGGGCTGTGTAAACTCCCAGGTGCTTGTGTAGATTCTATGGCAGGCTTTGCGGATTCTCAGGTGGCTATGCAGGCTTTATGGTGGGCTGTGTGGATTTTCAGGTGGCTTGCAGGTTCTATGGTGAGCTGTGTCAACTCTCAGGTGGCTTGTGGGGTCTATGGTGGGCTGTGTGGACTCTTAGGTGGGCTATGAGGGGTCTTTGCTGGGCTGTGCAGACTCTGAGGTGGCTATGTGGGGTCTATGGTGGGCTATGCGAGGTCTGTGGTGGGTTGTGCAGACTCTCAGGTGGCTATGCAGGGTCCATGCTGGGCTGTATGGGGTCTTGAGAGGGCTATGCGGTCTCACCAAGGGTCCTGGTTAGTTGGTCAGCAGGTGCGGGCAGTGTAGATCCACAGAAGGAGGATGAGACTTTTGGCCTGCGCTGTAAACAGGCGCTGCGATTCAGCGGACCTTGTGTTTGACACAGGTGATCTAGAGTAATGAGGAGCAAACTCAAAATATGCCGTTTTGAAGCTAAGCTTTAGATGGAGTTCCACTTTAGGTGCCCCATCAGGTCTCTAAACCAGTGTTTCATAAACTTTGGGTTGGGACCCAAATTGGGTCACTGATCTGTTTGTGACAGGTTACCAATGGACTGTGTACCCTACTTTGTCCAATTTTGACATCAGTGGATGAGTGGTGAATGCTAGACATGTGCATTCGTATTTCGGACGAACCTGCAAATCAACGAAATGCAGTTGATTCGGTGGTTCGCCAGAATCTGAAATAACAAATTTATTATATGCCCAAATATACTAATACTATATTCGGGCATACATTAATTTGTTTGCAGAACGAGCGGCAGCCTTATTGGCCGCCAGTGCGTTCTGCGCAAGCACAACACCATCTTTGAGTATATCTTGGTATACACAAAGATGGCGGCGCCCAAACATGCAGGTGTCGCCATCTAGGTGTATACCAAGATACACTCAAAGATGGCGGCGCGCAAGTGCAGAACGCGCCGGCTGCCAACATGGCCACTGCTCGTTCTGCATTTTCAGTGTGCGGTTTCGGATTCAGAGGCTCGTTGCCTCTGAATCCGAAACAGAAGAAAACGTTGTTTTCTGAAGAAACGAATGGAAACGTTTTTGGTTTTTATTAGTTTCATCAGAAAACAATTGTTTTTGCAGTGCACGTGTCTAGTGAATGCATGCCTGGTGATTCAGGGTTTGTTTACACCAGCCCCATTGGGCTGCATTGGGCAGCGGTAAAGAGAAATTAAAGTAAAATGGTTTTTAAGCTATTCCAAATGCTGATTAAATTGTTTACAATGGATGCTCCTCCTTAATGTTTACCTTCCTCCAGAATCAGGTGGTTTTCTGAGCACTGGTCTTGATATCCTGTTTTAGGGTGACTCCTTTCCCTTGCAAGGTCACATGGATAATATCGCTGTTGGATAATGTATACTGCCTGGCCAAAAAAAAGTCACACATTCTAATATTTCGTTGGACCTCCTTTAGCTTTGTTTATGGCACACGTTTGCCATGGCATCCTTTTCGGTAAGCTTAGGCAATGTCACAACATTTATTTCCATCCAGAGTTGCATTCATTTTTCACCAAGATCTTGTAGTGGTGATGGGAGAGCCGGAGCACGGCGTACAGTCTTCTCCAGAACATCCCAAAGATTCTCAATGTGGTTAAGGTCTGGACTCTGTGGTGGCCAATCCATGTGTGACAATGATGTCTCATGCTCCCTGAACCACTCTTTCACAATCTGAGCCCAATGAATCCTGACATTGTCATCTTGGAATATGCTCGATGGGGCATCAGGGAAGAAAAATATTCATTGATGGAAAAACCAGGTCATTCAGTATATTCAGACAAGCAGCTGACTTCAATTTATGGGCACATAACATTGCTGAACCTAGATCTATTAATTAATTTTGCAATGTATTGCAGAACGCGTGAAGCCAGGAAACGCAGGGGGAATGAGCGGAAGGCCTATATGACAAGGGTGGGAAGGGAACCCTAGACAGGATGGGGTTTAAAGAAAGGAGAAAGTTAAGGTAGGGGATGGGAGCTTACCAGGTTGGGCACACAAAGCCAGTTGGAGGTAATCAGACAAGAGGCGAGTGTCCCTCCCACCCGCCCTGGAGTTGTTTTTCATCTGGCTGGGATTGATTAGTCACGGCGGCTGCTTGCCGGTTTTGATCCTTGAAGGCGTTTCTTGGCTGCTGGTGATTTTGATAACTTAATGGGGCACCCATCTTCAGTGTGGGTATTATCCAATCGAAGGCTCTGACCTATTTGCTTAGCAAAATCCAGATGGTGACTTTTTTTGGCCAGGTAGTATACAGTATATTGTTCTAAACTGGATTCATTATTGAAATTAATTTTGCAATGCATTGCAGCACGCATGAACAATGCACATCAGCAGGCGTGGCTGATTAAAATGCATCCGTTGGTGTCAAGTTGGCCCTTATGAATACAGAGCTGCATTACTTTGTCTTTTATATCTGCCAGAAGTTCAGCTTTAAGTAGTTTGTGTATGAGCATTTACATTAGCATGACACTCTGGAATCTATTCTCTCTTTTGGAATTCTAATCCTTGTTTTATTACTAATATTCTTTTAACTTTTCTAAATAGGAACAGTCCAAAAAACCATCCAGAGACTCTGCTGGAACCTGCCAGCTCTGAAGAAGGCGGTGTGTCCCCGAAAACGCATTCAGCTGTGTTGGCTTGACTCTGCAGGTTCCAGCAGAGTGTCTGGATTGTTTTTTGGACTGTTCCTATTTATTCCCACACTGGGAAAGTCACCTTAGGATCTTTTATCCACTAACGCTTTTAACCCTTGTCTCCTTTGTGAGTATAAAAATTTATTTACCTTTGTTTTTGTTAATAAAAAGGATTATTGCACCAGGATTGGGCGCCCAGTGTTGTTTTTCATGGATAGTATGACAACCTTCTGAGGTGGGGGTCCAACTCACCAAGGAGACTCAGAGAAGAATCCAGTGTAGTATATTCAGGTTTGAGAAAACAGAGCATTTGGTATACACAAGGTCTATAGTGTGGTCTGCAGGGTCTCAGGTATGCTCTGCAGGGTCTCAGGTGGGCTTGGCAGAGTCATGCTCCGGTGGGCTCTGCAGGGTATCAGGTGGGCTTTGCAGGGTCTCAGGTGGGCTTTGCAGGGTTTCAGGTGGGTGCTGTGCGGTCTCAGGTAGGCTCTGTGGGGACTCAGGCAGGCTCTGCAGGGTCTCAGGTGGGCTCTGCAGGCTTTATGGGGGGCTCTGCAGGGTCTCAGGTGGGTTTTCAGGTGGGCTCTGCAGGGTCTCTGGTATATGCAGAGTCCCAGATGGGCTGTGTGTGGTCTATGGTAGGCTCTCTAGCAAGGCACTGCTGCTCTTCCTTTCATACAGGAATCAAGCAAACTCTAAGGGCACTAATTACTGTGCAATTAATTGGTTAAAGAATATCTGTTGTGCGACCTTCTCTCTTTGTGGTCACATCTAAAACACCCTACCACACAGCTTCTCCTCCCTCTGATATCAGAGAAACATGCGAGTCACTTCTGTTTCCCCATTCTCACGCCGGACCCTGCTACTACTGCTCCCCTGACAATGGACATGAATTCTCCACTGTCAGTGTTCACAGTGGAGGAACCTGAACACCCCGCTGCCTCCTGTCCACCCCCCGTAAGAAGCAGATCAGTCCGTTGCAACATGCTAATTTCCCTGGCGCTGTTTGCCCTGTTGGTGCTGTGTGGGGCAGCATCAGAGATGTACTACCTTTGCAGGATGAAGGCCAAATTGAATGCCACTCAAGAAATGGTAAGTGTTCTTACTTGTGGACAGTGCTGTGGATTGGTGGTCATGGACCATACCTGGGAAGCACAAGGATATAACCCTGCAACTCTACAATTTTAGGTTTATGATGGCCACAGGCATGACGATCTCCAGGCAATTTCAACCCCTTCCAACAAGTTGAAAAGCCAAAAACTCAAGGCAACCTATCCACCAACACTTTAGATCGATAGACATTGTTGGTGGTAGGTTGCTTTTGATTCACACGGTCATTTCTGAAGTCAAACTCTGGTTGTAAGTGGCAGAGGTTGCCCAAAACTAATAAATGGGGCAAATTAAGATGATTCAGTGCAGAGAACACTGCAGGAACTTTATACATTTTCATTGAATTCCAGAACAATGTTTTTGTGCGGTCTACAATGTTTAGCATCATTTGGACACGTGCACGGCAAAAAAAATTGTTTTCTGACAAAACGAATAAAAATTTATTTAGTTTTAATTTGTTTAGTCAGAAAACAAATGGAGGCGGGCATGCGCAGAACACGCCGGCTTTCAATATGGCCGCAGCGGGTTCAGAAAACTAATTTATATATTCCCAAATATATTTTGACCTATATTCGGGCATATAATAAATTTGTTATTACTGATTTGGACAAACTGACGAATCAACTGAGTTTAGTTGATTTGCAGGTTCGTCCGAATCCGAATGCACATGTCTAGTATAATTTATGATTCCTAGGAATCAAGTCATAGTGTCCAAGGTTCATTGTGGATTACATTAATTGGCCAGTAGATGTGGTCTATACCGAGTCTGATTTGAGCACACATTCCGAGGCTACGCTGATCGTCTCCTCACTTTGACCCAATGTCCGGCTCCTCAAATTTTGTTTTCTACATTCTCTGCTATCATTGTTGGCTTTCTGGTAACAATCTCCAGTTCTTTTGCTTTATTCACAAGACTTGGAGAAGATTAGTGTTTCAATTGTAGACGACCTTTGTGCAGCAACTTAAAAAAGGTGCAACAGACTCTTCTAATTTTGACTCATGAAGGGAACTACCAAGTTTTTAACTGAAACTGAATTTTCAGAGCATAATTGGTAGGTTTTGCTGGCTTCATTTATGACTGTGCTCAACAAATTCATCAGCTCACCAATAAATTGAAGTGACTTTGTCACATGGCACCGATGTTATCAGAAGGAGCCATTGCCTGACACGTGCTGCACACTTATTACAGGGCCTTTTAGAATGATTACATTCTCTGGTTGTTCACCCTTTTATGCTGCTAGTTTGGCACTGACCCCTTTGGATTGCGGTTATGATATTCATGCCACGGATCCCACTAGAGATAAGTGTTCTCCAGATTAGAGGGGCTATCAGACATTTCCTGGTCATTTGCTGCAACACTACCAACCCAATCATTGTTTTATGTCCATGGACTTAAATCCCATCAGCTAAATAAATTTCAGGGGCATCAAAACAAAGGTGTTTAAAGTATTACGTTCTCTTTAAAAGCAGCTACAACCTGAGTAGAAAAGCGTGTCCCCTGCCACCATGCCGCAGAGATGGACCCTCGAAGCAGTGGTCTCTCTGCAGAGGTCTGGCACACCCCTTCTTAGACCTATTGCGCTCCAATCAGCAAGGAGCATGAGCTTTGCTGATTGCAGAGCTGTATTCTCCGACCCAGCACGGGGTGTGTTGGACCTCTGCAGAGAACCCGCTCTTTTGTTTTGATGCCCCTGGAATGTAGTTATCTGATTTAACCACCAAGCAAAAGTTGTCACCTTGTGTTAAATGAAAATGTAGCAAACCTTTGTGAGCAGACCTATCAAAATCTACACTTCACATTAATCACAAGGAGACGTCAGCAGGAACATTCCTATAATGAGGACGTGGCATTGCTTTGGGCCACTTTGAGGGCAGCAGGGAGAGCGGCATGCACCCCCCCCCTGCCTGGAGTGTCCCAGCCTGCTAGAAGACGGGCAGAAAGATGTGTAATTGCCATACACATTGTCCCAGCCAGCTCCTAGGAACCTGGGACGTTCTTGCCTGCATCCCACAGAGCTTCGCAGGATGGCGTCCCAGGTTGCTAAGAGCTGGGCGGGTAGATGCAGAGCCCTTACACATCTCCCCACTTGGCTCTTAGTGGCATCACTCTCCACTGATTGTGCACCATCCAGCACTATCACCCCCTCCCCCCACCCATGGCTAGGGACACCCCTGCATGTCAGTATCAAGTTTTTTTTGTAAGAATACAAATTTGATCCATTATCTGATCCAAACCTAGGCAGCCATGGTCACATGATCTCTACCATTTTAGGGGTTTTATGTCTTTATTTAGATATGGCCGAGATTCTGTTCAGTCAGATAGACTCTGATAGCCTCAGGGGTAGGAGGCATTTGGAGAAATTGAGCAGGGCCATGTTTCCAATGGCAGCCCCAAGATGGGGGGGGGGGGCAGGGGCATTGGATCTTCTTAAATTACATGTAAAGCTAAACTTTATTTATCATTTTGGATAGACTGGGGAAAGGTTATAATCCCTGGGACTTTTTATTCATCATATGTTTCCCATTGAGAAGTTTTTCATTGAGTTCCCATCCTGTATAAACAATAGGAAGTAAGAAAATCTCTCCAGAGTGAGCAAAAAGGAACAAGCATTATCATATTAAGATTTCCCCTCTATTCTGGTTCAAGGGCCTACCTGGGCAAACAGACCGTTCATGTTGTTGGGGGTTGGGATCCAGGAGAAAAACTCCGTATTCTGCTATTAAGATTACATAGTTACATAGTATTTGAGGTTGAATAAAGACATTAGTCCATCAAGTCCATAGGTTATAGATTGAACTATAAAGAGAGTGTTCAACCGTTGCAGTCTCGAGTGTGCACCCTTTGTGAGTGGGGTGTCTGAGGAAACCCTTACATATTATTTTACATTATTTTCTAGATATTTCTGAGTTGTGCAAACAATTTCTTTGCTTGGTCCATCACTGGGCCATGTAACAACTGGAAGTTGGGGGGACTTGGAATTCCAGCAGGAAAGTCCACTTGAGGTGCTGAAACGTACAAGAAGCTGACACATAATTTAGCTTTTCGTCAACCACACAAAACAGAGATATTAGCTTTGAATTAGGTCAGCCTTTAGGGGACAAGGGGGCTTTCCAGTGCAACTTCACCAACCCCTACCAGAGCATCATCAGAGCGGCTTTCCACTTGTACAGTTTAGAAGATACCCCCTTATCAGAGTGACATGTCTACCTGCCATGTGTGCACCTCTTTATAGTTCTGTGATGAATTGCATTGTGGGAACCTAGAGCTGACATTGACGTCTACATTGGTATTTGGGTTCCCGGTACATCCAGGAACCCCAGGAACTGTTATAAGAAACCATGTTGGGCCTGTAAATAGGTAAATACGGTAAAAAGCTAGAATTCATTTAGTGGCAGGTTCACTTTCAAGAACATCCTCAATATTTCTACTGTAACATTTGGCTTGGTGGGTCATCAATTTACAATTTATTAGTATGCCAAGGTTAAAAACGGAAGTACCGTGTAAAAACACATGTTGACATGGAGGTCTGCATTGTTTTTTGGGCTCCGGGTACATCCATGAACCCCAGGAACTGCTATGAGAAGCCATGTTGGACCTGCCATTAGGTAGATACGATAAAAAGTTAGTATTAGTTTAGTGGCAGGTTCACTTTAAAAAAACATCCTCAATATTGGTGTAAAAGAACATGTTGTATATATAAGAATCTTGCAGGCTGTGAGTCCTTTCTTTGCTCCTGTGAAGAGTTACCATCTCTATCAGCCACTACTGTCTCATAGTTCCCCCACGTCCCCCACCATCCAATCACTAATCAATCAATGGCCTGCTGACAATGGTAACTGGTAAATGCTTGAAACTGATCACAAAATATAATAATTCCCATATTTGAAAAGAGCTGAATTTTTCATTGACAAAGGGAAATGTTGCAGTTCTGTGAAAGGTCAACAACTCTTTATTTCTTGCATGATTTAGAAAAAAAAATGCTTTTGAAAAGTTTGTATTGCCCGCTATATGCTGGTAGCTCAGAGCTGTGCGGTGTAACCAGAACACAAAGGATCTTAGTCCCAAATGCCTTTATTGACATCTAGACATTATGGTCAACCAAGCGACCGTTTGTTCGACTATAATGTTTAGACATCAATAAAGGCATTTTGACTAAGATCCTCCGTGTGCTGGTGACATACTCTATGTCTTGGATTACAGTGGCATTATACACAGTCATTTCAGCACCCATTCTTACATGGGGTGTACTAGTCAGGAGTGTATCAGGACACCAATAGGATTGGTCGCAATCTCCTTATGGTGGTTGCTTGTTGCCACTGCATCTATCCCAGTCTTCTTGCCAGCTGCGCGCTCATGAGCTTGGCCACACACCCTCAGCACCTCTCAATCAGCTGTGGCCTGATGAGCCTGGCCACACACCCTCAGCACCTCTTCATCAGCTGTGGGCTAATGAGCCTGGCCACACACCCTCAGCACCTCCATCAACTGTGGGCTAATGAGCCTGGCCACACACCCTCAGCACCTCTCAATCAGCTGTGGGCTAATGAGCCTGGCCACACACCCTTAGCACCTCTCCATCAGCTGTGGGATAAATAAGCCTGGCCACTAAACATGTGCATTTGGATTCGGACGAACCTGCAAATCAATGAAATTCAGTAGATTCGCCAGTTCGTCCGAATCTGAGATGACAAATTTTTGTATGTGCCCCGAATATACTAAAACGATATTTGGGCATATAAAAATTTGTTATCAAAACGCTTGGCGGCCATATTGCCCCCAGTGTGTTCTGTGCATGCTCGCTGCCATCTTGGAGGGGGGGTGCATAACTTACATGACACCACGTCATGGGTGAGGTTATTTGCAGAACGAGCGGTGGCCATATTGGTGGCCAGTGTGTTTTGCGCATACGCGCTGCCATTTTGGAGTATATCTTGGTATATACCAAGATGACGGTACCCACATATTCGAGTGCCGCCATCTTGGCCTATACCATTCCTGTCTTGTATCTTGTCACCAGCCAGTACTATTTCTCTTTACCTGGGGGCTACCTGTGACATTTATAGTCAGAGTATATAGTTTAAGTCATGGGGGCATCCGAGTACCAGTAGGCGCACTTGCCTTATGGGAAAGGTGGCTGCTAAAGGTGAAGTCACTCACCACTTTATACTCTGACTGAAGTGTCTGCATCTGGTACTGACAGCACAGATTCACAGAATGAAGGAAGCAGAAGCAGGGAGATCCTTGCACTGCAGGCCCGCAGGTACAGCTTTCTCTCTAGCAAGGAGAACAGTGAGCAGCACAGTAGTGACGTCACCAAATCTTACTTCAATTCTGCTGAGACTAGCAATCAGAGGCAGCAGCGCCTTAGATCTCACACTGCAGATATAAAGCTATGAGACTCCAAGCACAGGGGGAGTGCCTTCTAAAATGGCCCTGTCTTCAGGGTGGAAACACTGTTGCACAATTTCACTGCAGAACAAAGTGTTGTAGGAAATGGAAAGATAATGAATCTGGTGTCAGGATCAGGTGTCATGTCCCTTGTTAGCACACGTGCACTGCAGCACAACTGATTGGCTCCTTGTGCTGCTTTTCACTCCACCTGTCTGAGCTCTGCTGTGCCAGAATTGCAAGATGCTGATACCAAGACAAATTCAGGGACTGCTTGCATTAGGAAAAAAAACATGATTACATTAATTAGCTGCATAGATAAGTGTCTTTGATATCTGCCTGGAGTTCTAAGTTTTAAGTGAGTCATTAAATTGTACATAAAAGTGTTGCTGTGTCATATTGTCATGACCCCGTTTTACTAACAGATGTTGTCAATGTGTCCTAGAAACAAGTAACCGCACGCAAAAGAATTGTCATTGTGGGGGCAAAGCCCCGTTTATTGAAGTGTATGTATCAGAGGCGGCTGCTTCCCCCCTTCAGCCTTGTCGCTGTCTGCCCTCATATAGTAGCTATATGTATGTCAGACAGTGCAGTCAGTATTCTTGCTGAGCCGTTCAGTGATAATATCAGGGCTGCTGGGCATTGCCATATAGGTTTGGCATCCATTCTAAAGCAAACCTGTGCCAAGAGGAAGATATAGTCTCATAGATATATTGCTCTCACTCCAGAATGTGCAGTGATACCTCATATGTGTGAATTTTGAGAGTGTTTTCTAGAATTATTTTATTACATTTTAATTGTTAAAAATGTTTTTTTCAATTTTTAACTTAACTTTATTGCTATGACAAGCAAGCTGATAAGCCCCCATTTGTGATAGCATAGAGCAGGTGACAGGTTATCTTCAACAAATAAAAGAAGTCAGAGCCGTAGCTAGCTCTTTTTGTGACCGAGGCAAGAACAAAAAAATTTGCCCCCCCAACAGGGACAAATTTGACATCACCCAACGCCGCGCACGTGCAGGGTCATGTGACTTCATGCGCCCCACCTCCAGGATGTGTTTTTTTATTTTTTATTATTTTTTATTTATTTTCTATTATTTATTTTTTAATTATATTTTTTATTATAGAAGCACTGTCACTCCAGAATGGCCGAGTGGTGAGGAGCAAGAGAAGCCAGCTGCCAGATCTTGGTGACCTCACCACTCCTCCCCTCCCCTCCTCACCACTCGGCCATTCTAAAGTGATAGTTCCCTCCCCCGCCCCCCCCTTCCCCGCCAGCTTCCGCGCTTTACAGGTGGGGGAGAGCAGCGGGGAAGCCAAAGGAGAAGCTGCAGGCTGTGCTGCCCCACTTCTTTCTGCCGCACTAAGCCCTGACTGCACCCCTGCGCACCTGCGCCTGAGTCGCATCGCCCTAGCTACTGCCTTGGAAGAAGTCACCGGCACACCCATCTCCGCTCTACCATCTCAGCTTTATAGACGTTGGATAGCCAGCACATCACACTGAAAGGCCGGGGTTATGTCACATCCCTAATATCACTTCTGCACTCTGTTAAAGCCAGTCCAGGACAGATTACCTTCCATTGTCCTCTTTACTGACTGAAGTGGCCAGGATTTGACATCTCTGAACCCAGATGTGCTCAGAGCTGAGCACTTCCCAGGTTCACGCTTCACAGCTGTTGGCTGACCTCCAGGCGCTCTCCCTCCTGTTTGCCCGCCAAGTATGTTTTAGGGACCCAGGAAGGACAGGTAAGCTCAGGATACAAGGAGCAGTGTTTCAACAAAAATGGGTCACAAGAAAGGTAAATAGATGTATTATTATTATTTATTACAGGTATGCTTTTACATACCAAGTGGCTCTGTGCTGACAGGTTCACATTACATTTTCCTTTGCTACGTAGTCAAGTAGAGATTTAAAACTGAGAATGTTGTAAATCCTACTGAATGAGTCTGAAAATCGAATTATTTATCTAATAAGTTAACTTCTTGTGCGTTTAAGGTCAGGGCGAGATTCAAGGCATGGAAAATGGACCCTAGATCAGGTAAGGACATACAAATGCATGGCCTTGACTTTGCTTCTCTGTAATACACACTGTTTTGAAGCCTGGTTCAGATTTCCATCGACTTCAACAGGTCTATGGAGGATGAATCACCACTGATTGAACTTTTCAAGTCACTACTTAATCACTGACTGAATCACGGTGGTTTTACCATGTTACTTGGTTGTCCTTGGACAAAACCTGGTAACTTTAGGGCCAGTGGACATTGGCCGTGCTTTCTGTACCATGCACTGGTTGTGCAGCTGAAAGCTTTTGAGGAGATGGAAGCAGAGATGTAGCATGGGGGGGGGGGGGGGCCCAAAGGGGTGGTTTTCTCTGGGTGCTCAATTTTTAGGGAAACAGCGCCCCCCCGTATGCCTCCTCCCCGAGCCTGATGAGCTCTTCCAGACTATCAGCTGCCCGACCTTCATCTCTTCCCCTTCTAGCACCACCATTAACAGGAAGAAGAGGCTCATCCGACCCGATGAGGAGGTGACCCTGGAGAGGGGAATGATTGGAGAAGAGGTGGAGAATGGTAGAGGAGGGAACTGATCAGAGAGGAGGTGGAGGAGGATGGAAGTTGTGGGGTACTCATTAAAGAGGAGGTGGGGGGGATAGGATAGAGTGATACTAATCAGATGAGTGCCAATGCTACACCACTAGATGGAAGGGTGCACTTTGGAAGTCCATGTACAAGCGTTGTCCTCACCAACCCAACTTCTCCAAAAGTAGTATTAAACCCTCAAATCTGCTTTCAATAATGAATCCAAATCAAACCAATATACATTGTCCATCAAAGCATTTCCTTAAATTTTTGAACAAGCACTTACAGCCATCACATTTCTAAACAGCTCCAACTCTTTCAGCTCAGCTTCCCTTAACTTTCTATTGCATACGCGATCACAAGGGAGTGCACGGTTTCTAGCAGCAGCTGTCCATCAACTAGCTTGGAGAAGGGAGGGGCAGGAAGCTGGGGAGTGTCTTGTCTTGCTGTGCCTGTGTGTTTGTGGAGACACACACAGCTTACTAGCACACACAAGGTTGGCGCCATACGCCCCTGCAAGGATAAGGAGCCACCTTAACACAGGATATCAGGACCAGTGCTCAGAAGACCAGCTGATTCTGCAGGAAGCCAAAACTTTAAAACATCAAGAAGCAACGTCCATTGTAAGTGATCTCATCAGCATTTGAAATAGCTTAAAAGATTTGACTTTAATATTATTTAAGCCCCCCTCTCTTTTCAAGCATTGTAGAATAGTCTCTGCTCAGCTGATTCTGGACTATTTTACAACATTATTTTTGTTTGTTTTTTCAGGTTCACAAAATGGTCCTCCTTTACCAGCTGCTCACCTCACAGGTAGGATTGATTATAGATGCGTTGATTGATTCTATGGAAGTTATTGACTTAAGAGTCTAAGGTTTTAGCCGAACGTTCAGCTGATCCTTCAGCTCGCTTCAGCTGCAGGAAGCCTTCGTTTTAGCCAAACCGAAGGGCTGCTATATGCCCTATTCACAATAGCGCGTACAGCAAACAAAGGCAGCAGAATAAAATAGCCAAGCCGAACGCACATTCTTCGCCTTGACACAGCCGTCCACACAGCTGGAGCGGTGAGAATGGTCCGTCGAAGTGGACTGAATCCCTGCAAGTTTGTAAATGATAGATTAAAAAAACAGAGTGGGGTTCCCCTCCCAAATCATACCAGTGGGGTCCCCCCTAACATTCCAAAACAGAACCGTAATCCAAGCAGTAACCTGGAAGGGCAGGAAAGGGGGAGGGGACAAGCGAGCACCAAAGAGTTAAGTAAAATGTAAATAAACACACAGCACCGTGAAAAAATCATTTAGTTGAACAAAAAAACAAAAAGACAGTTTTTGACAATTCCTTTATTAGTAAAAAAAAAGAAATCATAAAAAAATCATCCAACAATGTAATCCAGCGTCAATCACGATGAATGATGCCAGCTCTGGTCTGAATGTAAACAAATGGGCGGAGCGAGTTGTGACATCATGATTCGCTCCGCCCAATTGTTTTTATGCCATGACAGCTCACTGTCCTCGAATGGCGTGTAAACAAATGGGCCGCACCCTGGAAAAGCACCCTCCCAATGCTTAGGGAATGTGCCTGGTATGGTGCATGGGGGTGGGGCGCTCGCTCATCCCCTTTCCTACCCTGCCAGGCCTGTGCTCGGCTTTAGGGTCTGCTATGAATTTGTAGGGGAACCCCACACATTTTTTTTGTTCCCCCTACCGACCTTCTTTTTTTTTTTTTTTTTACACTGACATTTTTCATTCTGCTCGCTACCTCTGAGCATTCGGCTACTCACTCACTCCCGTTCGGCCCCTATGAGAATAAGGGTGAACAGCAGCAAGTGAGCTGCCCTACGTTCGGCTCAGCCAATCCAGATGTTGGATCGGCTGAGTCGAACGTCTTCTTCATGTTATTCGTCTGGGCATGTTCGGCTGAACTGAAGGGCTGAAGTGAATAGCCAAACGGTGTTCTGCTCCCTCACTTCGGCTGGGTTATTCACTCGGCTGCTTTCAGCAACTTAGTAAATAACCCCCTAATATTTTCAGTACACACTCTATTTTAGTCCTAGTGATGTCATCACTGGGTACTTGTGCTTCTTCTGCGCAATGCAGGCAGATCATGGCTGGTGGGAGGGGCCGGCAGGGTGCTCTACATAGCTTTCTGTAAACATTACAGCACCCTGCCTGCAAGCAAAGGGCTGGCTCTTAGTTTGGTAAATACTAATGTAAGATAAATAGGCACTTACAGCATATGTGCTAATTACTTTCAGGTCTATCAGTTCAGGACACATCAACAAACAAACCACTTCAATGGGAATCTACAAGAGGCTTAGCATTCCTCCACGAAATGAAGTACGATAATGGATCACTTCAATGCACAAAATCCGGACTATATTTTGTGTACTCCAAGCTGCAGTTGGGATTACAATGTTCCAATGAAAACAGCTCTTCATTAATTTTTTCCCTTTCAGTAAACAAGAGAACTATGGGTTCCGTCACCACGTTGATGGAGAACAGCGCAGGGTACTGCAATACTCAAAGTTCTTCTGCTTGGAAGGGAAGCAGCTTACTGGGCTCCAGCTTACTCTTAGAAGAGGGTGATGAAATTTATGTCAATATGTCCCACAGAGACCTCATACGGGCTCGGGGAGACACCAAAACCTTCTTTGGACTTTTCATGTTGTAGAGAACTCAAGTCAGAATGTATTCACTAACATTAACCAAATCATGAGAATGCACATTGTTTTACTCCTCCCAAAATATCTATCTATCTATCTATCTATCTATCTATCTATCTATCTATCTATCTATCTATCTATCTATCTATCTATCTATCTATCTATCCATTATAATCATTGCAGACCTCTTAGGAGAAAACTATTAGAGGGTTATTCACAAAGCTGCCGAAGGCAGCCGTTGAATAACCGAGCTGAAGTAAACGGAGCCGAACGACTAAAATCAGCTAAAATCAGCCATACATCAGCTGGCTATTCTGCTCTCTACCTCTAAGGTGGTGAGCAGAATAGAAAACATGTAAACAAAATAAAAAAATAATTTAAATAAATGTAAAAAAAAAAGAAAAATAAATAAAAATGTTATAAAAATAATAAAAAAATTTAAAGAAAATAAAAAATACAGCGTGGGGTCCCCCTCCCAAACCATACCAGATCCTTTAGGTCTAGTAGGAATTTTAGGAGGGTCCCTAAGTTAATTTTAAAAAAAGTGCGTGGCCTTCCCACCCAACGTCCTACCAGGCCCTGAAGGTCTGATGGGAATTTAAAGGAGGGACCCCACCCCCAAAAATTGGGGAAAAAAACATGGGGTCCCCCCTTAACTTCCCAACCATACCCTTGATCTAAGCACAGGCCTGGCAGAGCCCGCACCATACCAGGCCATATGCCCTCGGCACTGGGATGGTGTTTTTCCAGGGTCCCCCGTGGAAAAGCACCATGTCACCATGCTGATGGGGACAAGGGCCTCTTCCCCACAAACCCTGGGGCGTTGGTTGTGGGGGTGCAGACATGGGGGCTTATTCACATCAGGGTACCCCTTTAATAAAGGGGCACCAAGATGCAGACCCCCCTTGTGAATGAGTAAGGGGTACTTGTACCTCTCCCCATTCACTAAAGGGTTAAATACAAATGTAAATAAAAAGACCAGACTTTTAGAAAAAATCCTTCATTTAAAAATAAAATAAAAAAGCAATCCAAAAAAATGGATCCACAGACGCAATTCTAGACGCAATTCTAGACGCATTTCTAGGGTCAATCACGATGTCCAGCGTTGTCCAGGATGACGATGACTCGATGAAATAAAAAAATTTAAATAATAAACCAAAAAAAAACTGCTGCCCGCCAACCCGACCGCACGCAACGAACTCCTGAATGAAGAATCTGACAGATGCCAGCAAAATATAAATAATTGGGCGGAGCTAGTGGTGGCATCACTGCTAGCTCCGCCCAACTGTTTATATTAGGCCGACACCTGCCAGAGTCTTCTCGCAGGTCCCAGACAAATGAAAATAACTGGGCTGTGACATTACCGCCGGCTCCACCTAGTTGTTGTTATTTAATGAAATTTAGTGTTCTCGAGTACGCTGGGCTGTCATTGAAGGACAACAACTGGGCGGAGCCAGCCATGACATTACGGCTGGCTCCGCCCAGTTGTTGTCAGTACCGTGGAACATGTCAGCTTCAGCAGTGGTTTATGCAAGCGTTGATATCATCCATCCGTCATTTGACAGTGTGCTAGTCAAGCGATTGACTACTAGGCCTGAGTACTGTATTATGGGAGGAGATCACATGCTTTCCTCAAACCTACAAGTGGCACAGTGATGAAGTGGTTAGTACTTAAAATCCTGGTCAAGACACTATCTGCAAGGAGTTTGCATGTTCTCTCTGTGCTTGCATGGGTTTCCTCACCTACTCTAAAGACATGCTGGAAGGATAATTGGCTCCTGTCCAAGGTGGTCCTAGTATGTGTGTGAGATAGGGACCTTAGATTGTAAGCTCCTTGAGGGCAGGGACTGATGTCAATGTGCACTATGTAAATTGTTGGTGCTATATAAATACCAATAATATAGGTATTTTGGTGGCAGCTGCACTTGAAGAAGGAGCTGAGTATTAGTGTCGTTGGACTTTAAAAATACCCTCTCAGTTTGCCTGAATGGGGAAGATGGCAGGGGCCTTTAAGTCTTGGCTCTTTTAAGTAGTTCTCAAATATATCTTTGAATGTATTAAAATATTTCCTGTCTTGGTTCTCACCTTGTTGCATAAACCTGTATAAATAGACAACCCGCTTTGTGACTAATTTACCTCTATTTATAAGACCAGCGAAAATGATTTTATCAATTAGCTCTGCACTGATAATTTGGGCCTAGGCATACATGTTCCATACCCAGCATCACACTTTACCTCTTTGCTTGTAGATACACTGAAACCACCAAGCTGGTGTTTGATGTTAGATGGCCGTTGGGCATTTTCACTTGTCACTGACTTCAGGAGTCTGGTGAAATCCCTTCAAGTGAAGTACAAAAAATAAGAAAAACATATTTTCTTTAGTTGAGTGAGGAAGGTTTAGAATCTCTGGTAGGTTTCTATTCTCTTCCTTACTGTATCAGTGTGCTACCAGAACAGGGAGGGACATTTCCCCAATGAGAAGACAGCAATAAATGCCAAATGCTCTACCTATTACCCCCTTACCCAAAAGAAACGTTTGACGTTTTGGGGGGGGGGTTGAGTTTTACGTTTGGACATAAATGTCATTGGCATTTTAGCATTTTTAGTATATACCAGAGGGTCAAGGTACCTTTGACTAAAAATGATCCTCCTGAGACCTAATTTTCGCCTCCCTTGAAATGTGTAGTGGTTTCCTGCATATATAATGTGACATAGTGCCTACTAATATTTTGTATTCTCCTTCTGAGTGTCTAGGCTTCTTTTCATATGTTTTCTTGGGTCTCCTTAGCTCCCTTGTTGTAAAAAAGCCTGTTGTTGACAGAGCTCAGTAGCTCAAGTTAAAATGTACACACAGCTGAATGGGTCAGAGCAGTGACTCCTCCCTAAACGTAGGATTTCATATTAAACATCAGTTCTAAAACATTCTAAACATAAAAGAAAATAAATTGACCCAACAATTGAAGTTCCCCTTTACTTTTGCATTATTAAACATGATAAATGGCTCTAATTGTACACCTGGTCAGCAGGGAGAGTGACAGCCCTCCCTCTCCCCATACATTTTTGGCAGATGTCCTGACTGCTGGTACCCGTTGGAATCAGCTGTCTCTTCCATTTACAAGACATTGCTGATTATGTGAATGAAGGGAGGAGGAGGTGCTGGCAAAAGCTTCTGGCATGGCTTATCTCATGGGGCTGTAGTAATAATTGGGCCAGGATTACAAAACTTCTAGCAGCTGGTTGAAACTTCCCATAGACATGAGGCCATCAAATGACTATTGCATGTATCTTTATCACCAGCTTTGCATCATTTGTAAGAGTTATCAGTAGCCCCCCATAAAGATGGAACATCTTTGGCTTGCTTTACTGCTTATTAGATCCTCCCATGCATATATACACAAAAAATTATCTCCACCTCCGAGGTTCTACTCAACGGGCCTGTTTCTTTATACACACTGACAATCTCTGCCTTATCAGTTACTAATGTTATATGTGTACAAACATTGTCTCTTTTCCATGGTCTTCAGCAAATGATGCTTACACAGAAAGAAGATCTGCAGATTCTAGAACAGATCTGTCTCTGTTTCTCTTTGTTTTATACATACACTTTTGCTATTATTTATGCAAAAACAAAAAAAATCTGGTTACCTGTTTTTTAAAACAGTGTTTTATTTAAAAGAATCATTAAAACATTTTAAAAATACATTTTTGTTTTATGTACAAAAAAAAAGTATATTCATGTTGAACAGCGTTTCCATTAACTGCCTGACATGGCGATACTGTCATTGGCACCGGAAGAGAGGAGAAATGTCCCTAATCACCACAAAAACATGTTTCCCCTAAAATAAGACCTACCCCGAAAATAAGACCTAGTACTATTTTTGGGAATTGCTAAAATATAAGACCTACCCCGAAAATAAGACCTAGTTGTGACCATTCCCAGGGCCGCTGGTGGCATAAGGGGAAACCTGAAGAGCCGTGGGAGAGAATCAGCGGTGCCAATGAAGCCAGCGCTAGAGGAAGTGAGGCGGCAGCGGAGGGAGCAGAGCCGCATAAGCCAATGTTTCTTCTATAGCGCCGGCCCCTGTCACAGGCGGAGTGATACCAAATGCACTCCGCCTGTGAGGAATGGATAGTGCACTTCGCTCATTCTGGCCAGCGATTGGTTACCAAATTGCTCTTGGAAAGGTACGGCACCCCTGATTGCCCTGATCATCCTATTCTTACTTTGCCATTTTGGATTATTTAATTTGGATTTGCGTTAACTTTGGATTGTTGTACATTAAAAAAATAAGACCTAGTGTGTTTTTTTGAGCCCCAAAAAATATAAGACAGTGTCTTATTTTCGGGGAAACACGGTACAAACCTAATAACTGGTTCTATCTTCTGCCTTTCTTTCTCTAAAGCAAAGTTTTTGTTTTTAAGATAAAATGCCACCAATTTGGTAAAAGCCCAACAGTTTTTTTTACTTTATTGGCATAATGGTCACCCAGGGCTCTCAGACAGTGGGGCTGAGGGGTTTCAGGAGTCAAGTATCCTTATGGGTAAAGAGCTGCATTTGCAGTTCTATCCAGGATTCTGCTCGTGATCCTGGAACCTGGAGGTTTATAAGAGACTTGAGAGGGATTAAATCTCAATTTTTGGGTCCTTGTCATTGTGGTGACCAGCACCCGTTGATTTCACAGCTGTGGGGTCTATGGTGGGCTATGCGGGGTCTATGGTGGGCTGTGCAGATTCTTAGGTGACTGTGTGGGGTCTATAGTGGCCTGTGTGGATTCTCAGGTGGGCAATGCAGGGTCTATGCTGGGCTGTGCAGGTTCTATGGCGGGCTGTGTGGACTCTCAGGTGGCTGTGCGGAGTTTATTGTAAGATGTGCGGACTCTCAGGTGGGCTATGAGGGGTCTATGCTGGGCTGTGCAGACTCTCTGGAGTCTGTGCGGGGTCTATAGTGGACTGTGCGGACTCTCAGGTGCGCTATGAGGGGTTTATGCAGGGCTGTGGGGACTCTCAGGTGGGGCATGCGGGGTCTATGCTGGGCTGTGCAGGTTCTATGGTGGGCTGTGAGGACTCTCAGCTGGCTATGCAGGGTCTATGCTGAGCTGTGTGGGGGTCTTAGGAGTAGGGATGCACAGATACTTTTCGAGTACCAGTGCAGATACTTGGCATTTTCATGAGAACTACCAGGGTTGCAGCGGTTGCAGCTGGGACCGGGCTCTGGCACTCCACCACTGTCCTGAAATCATTAGTCTGTATTGTTTTAGAAAAACGGTCACATGACAATAAACAAAAATGTATCAGTGCTCGTACTTGTAAGTACTCGGCAAGTACCAGTACTCGTACTCGCAAAACTGGTATCTGTGCATCCCTTTATTTATATTTATAAAAATAAAATCATACATTAAAACAGAGATGTAGAAATCCCAGGAACTCCGAGTGCTCCTTACACATGACAGCTGCCTCCTAACTTTTGAATTTTTCTAGTTTTTTTAGATTTGTCTAGTCTTGGAGCTCAAAAGTATCGGTACATGTACTCGTACTTGTAACGAGTACTGTACTTGGTATCTGTGCAACCCTACTTAGGAGGGTTGTGCGGTTTCACCAGGGGCCCTGGTTGATTGGGCGGCAGGTGCGGGCAGCGTGGAACCACAAAAGGAGGAGGAGATTTTCAGCCGGTGCTGTAAACAGGCGCTGCGATTCACAGGAGGGATGCCGGGACAATGACAGCCTTCTTGTGAAGCCCACTGTCTGTTTACAGTGCCAGCTTTGTTCGTTTTTGGCTTTGTTTTAAATATCTAAGGAGAAAAAGGTGCAAGGGCCACATGAAATTGCCTGGCGGGCTGGATTTGGCCCGCAGACCTTGTGTTTGATGCATGTGATCTAGAGTAATGAGGAGCAAACTCAGAAGGTGCAGTTTTAAGCTAAATTTTAGACGGAGTTCCACTTGGTGTCCCATCAGGTCTCTAAACCAGTGTTTCATAAACTATGGGTTGGGACCCAAATTGGGTCTCTGATGTGTAGCCTAGTTTATCCAATTTTAACATCAGTGGAAGAGTGGTGAATGCATTCCCGGTGATTCAGAATTTGTTTACACCATCTCCGTTGGGCTGCATTGGGCATCAGCAAAGAGTCAAAAGGTTTATAAGCTTTTTTAAATACTGATTAAATCACTTACAATGGATGCTCCTCCTTAATGTTGAAGAGTTTTACCTTCCTGCAGAATCAGGTGGTCTTCTGAGCACTGGTCCTGAGCACTGACTCCTTTGCTTTGCAAGGTCCTATGGATAATATCCTTGTTGAATAATGTACCCTGCCTGGCCAAAAAAAAGTCACATATGCTAATATTTAGTTGGATGGCCTTTAGCATTGATTGCAGCACACATTCAACGTGGCATCATTTCGATAAGCTTATGCAATGTCACAACATTTATTTCCATCCAGAGTTGCATTCATTTTTCACCAAGATCTTGTCGTGATGATGGGAATGCGAACAAATCCTAATGTTTGTTCAATGAAAATTCGGACCCATCTGAATTTCATTTGAAATTAAACTAAATCGGACATGTTCTCTGGCAGATCAAATTTTTTTTCTGGCTGTTGGGGGTTGCCTTACATGCACGGTCATGTGACTTCCTGTTGTGGATCATTCCCTCCCATCCGCTCTGTAGTTTTTCGTCTGGCTGGGATTGATTAGTCATGGTGACTGCTTGGCGGTTTGGATCCTTGAAGGCATTTCTTGGCTTCTGCTGATTTTGATAAATTAATGGGGGGACCCATCTTCAGTGGTGGGCAACTGTGGTGAAGTCCAACTGTTTACGAACAGGTGATAGGGACCAATGTGGGTCTGCGGTCAACTAATAACGTCCCCAAGGCGATGTACGGTGACTGGGGGCATCAGGTACAAAATGTGGCCGCAGATGCAAATTTGTTTTATGCTTCATAGTGCCTTCAAGGACCTGAAACCTGATAATTTTTTTATGGTCTTGTTATTGGGTGATGTTGGTTATTTATAAATGTTATTTATTCTGGTTTTGTTAATAAAAGGCCGTTCTGGCCATTAAACTTCATCCCATTGTGTAGTGGTATTATTTAGTACAGGGGAGGATTTAGGGGAGTTTACACAATAAAGGGGTAGAGTGGAGAAAGGGGATGTAAGACCATGCCTAACGGCAGAGTTACGACTGCGCATGCGCATAGGCCTGTTCACCACATTTGCGGGAAGCAAACGGCACATGGCGCACAGGAAGTGACTTGCTCTGTCTGGGAATGATCCTATTTAAGCTGGCCCAACTCCCAGGATCTTTGCTGAGTGGTCTTTCAGCTTTAGTGTGTATTCCTGTATCTTGCCTGTTGCCATATCATCATCGACCGGATTCCTTGACCTTGCCTGATTGCCGCCTGCCTCCGACTTCTGCTTGTCCCTGGATTCTCCTTTGCCTTCTCCTTTGTACCTTGCTGCCCGATTGTTGCTGACCCTGGCTTCCCTGACTCCGCTCTGCTCCACCTGCATCAGCACCTGCTTCCTGCCTCACTGAAGACGGGCCTCAAGGACCTGCCCAGGCCCAGTGTCCTGCATCGTCCGGCACCGGTGCTGCCCGTAGTTTCCCCACCTCCTGTCTCCACATTCAGGGGTGTGGAACTCGTGCTGCAAAGGAGGCCTCCTCACAACTCGGCTCCCCACCAGGTACGTGATAG
>NW_017306822.1:431295-449800 GCF_000935625.1 Nanorana parkeri | reverse complement strand
GTATTGTTTTAGAAAAACGGTCACATGACAATAAACAAAAATGTATCAGTGCTCGTACTTGTAAGTACTCGGCAAGTACCAGTACTCGTACTCGCAAAACTGGTATCTGTGCATCCCTTTATTTATATTTATAAAAATAAAATCATACATTAAAACAGAGATGTAGAAATCCCAGGAACTCCGAGTGCTCCTTACACATGACAGCTGCCTCCTAACTTTTGAATTTTTCTAGTTTTTTTAGATTTGTCTAGTCTTGGAGCTCAAAAGTATCGGTACATGTACTCGTACTTGTAACGAGTACTGTACTTGGTATCTGTGCAACCCTACTTAGGAGGGTTGTGCGGTTTCACCAGGGGCCCTGGTTGATTGGTCGGCAGGTGCGGGCAGCGTGGAACCACAAAAGGAGGAGGAGATTTTCAGCCGGTGCTGTAAACAGGCGCTGCGATTCACAGGAGGGATGCCGGGACAATGACAGCCTTCTTGTGAAGCCCACTGTCTGTTTACAGTGCCAGCTTTGTTCGTTTTTGGCTTTGTTTTAAATATCTAAGGAGAAAAAGGTGCAAGGGCCACATGAAATTGCCTGGCGGGCTGGATTTGGCCCGCAGACCTTGTGTTTGATGCATGTGATCTAGAGTAATGAGGAGCAAACTCAGAAGGTGCAGTTTTAAGCTAAATTTTAGACGGAGTTCCACTTGGTGTCCCATCAGGTCTCTAAACCAGTGTTTCATAAACTATGGGTTGGGACCCAAATTGGGTCTCTGATGTGTAGCCTAGTTTATCCAATTTTAACATCAGTGGAAGAGTGGTGAATGCATTCCCGGTGATTCAGAATTTGTTTACACCATCTCCGTTGGGCTGCATTGGGCATCAGCAAAGAGTCAAAAGGTTTATAAGCTTTTTTAAATACTGATTAAATCACTTACAATGGATGCTCCTCCTTAATGTTGAAGAGTTTTACCTTCCTGCAGAATCAGGTGGTCTTCTGAGCACTGGTCCTGAGCACTGACTCCTTTGCTTTGCAAGGTCCTATGGATAATATCCTTGTTGAATAATGTACCCTGCCTGGCCAAAAAAAAGTCACATATGCTAATATTTAGTTGGATGGCCTTTAGCATTGATTGCAGCACACATTCAACGTGGCATCATTTCGATAAGCTTATGCAATGTCACAACATTTATTTCCATCCAGAGTTGCATTCATTTTTCACCAAGATCTTGTCGTGATGATGGGAATGCGAACAAATCCTAATGTTTGTTCAATGAAAATTCGGACCCATCTGAATTTCATTTGAAATTAAACTAAATCGGACATGTTCTCTGGCAGATCAAATTTTTTTTCTGGCTGTTGGGGGTTGCCTTACATGCACGGTCATGTGACTTCCTGTTGTGGATCATTCCCTCCCATCCGCTCTGTAGTTTTTCGTCTGGCTGGGATTGATTAGTCATGGTGACTGCTTGGCGGTTTGGATCCTTGAAGGCATTTCTTGGCTTCTGCTGATTTTGATAAATTAATGGGGGGACCCATCTTCAGTGGTGGGCAACTGTGGTGAAGTCCAACTGTTTACGAACAGGTGATAGGGACCAATGTGGGTCTGCGGTCAACTAATAACGTCCCCAAGGCGATGTACGGTGACTGGGGGCATCAGGTACAAAATGTGGCCGCAGATGCAAATTTGTTTTATGCTTCATAGTGCCTTCAAGGACCTGAAACCTGATAATTTTTTTATGGTCTTGTTATTGGGTGATGTTGGTTATTTATAAATGTTATTTATTCTGGTTTTGTTAATAAAAGGCCGTTCTGGCCATTAAACTTCATCCCATTGTGTAGTGGTATTATTTAGTACAGGGGAGGATTTAGGGGAGTTTACACAATAAAGGGGTAGAGTGGAGAAAGGGGATGTAAGACCATGCCTAACGGCAGAGTTACGACTGCGCATGCGCATAGGCCTGTTCACCACATTTGCGGGAAGCAAACGGCACATGGCGCACAGGAAGTGACTTGCTCTGTCTGGGAATGATCCTATTTAAGCTGGCCCAACTCCCAGGATCTTTGCTGAGTGGTCTTTCAGCTTTAGTGTGTATTCCTGTATCTTGCCTGTTGCCATATCATCATCGACCGGATTCCTTGACCTTGCCTGATTGCCGCCTGCCTCCGACTTCTGCTTGTCCCTGGATTCTCCTTTGCCTTCTCCTTTGTACCTTGCTGCCCGATTGTTGCTGACCCTGGCTTCCCTGACTCCGCTCTGCTCCACCTGCATCAGCACCTGCTTCCTGCCTCACTGAAGACGGGCCTCAAGGACTACACCTGTCTTCTGAGGAGAGACAATGCAGAAGCCGCAATAACCTGTGCCTATATTGCGGGGAGCCTGGCCATTTCTTACGTGATTGCCCAGTCCGCCCAAGTAAGTCTTTCTCTTCCATCAGTACTCCTGGATGTGGCATTAGAAATAGACTGTCTCACATCACTCTTCCACTCTCCTTACAGCTGGCGGGAGGAAACGTCCAGGTGACGGCCATTATTGACTCGGGTGCATGCAGCTGCTTCATGGACTACTCTTTCGCCCTTCAGCATCAAATTCCTCTACGGGCCAAGTCACAGCTTCTTGTTATCCAGCTGGCGGATGGGTCGCATCCAAACTCAGGTCCAATTACCCAGGAGACCCTTCCCTTGCTTACCTCGACCTCCTTGGGTCACCAGGAGTATCTTAGTCTGGACGTGATTTCTTCACCTCTGTTTCCAGTAATTCTGGGGGTCCCGTGGCTACAGGCACATAACCCAGGCATTGACTGGATCTCAGGAACAGTTACTTTTTCTTCCCACTACTGTGGTTTACATTGTACTTCCTCGAGGGCTCTCTTGGAAATACAATCAGATGTCTCTATTTCTTCTGTGTTTCCCCCGGCGTATCATGATTTCCTCGATGTCTTCGATAAAAGACAAGCGGATATCCTTCCCCCTCATCATCCCTATGACTGTCCAATCGAATTGTTGCCAGGAGCCGCAATTCCGTTTGGCCGGGTGTACCCCCTCTCTGACCCTGAATTACAAACCCTGCGGGAGTATATTGAGGAGAACTTACGTAAGGGGTTTATCCGGCCTTCCACTTCTCCGGCCGGGGCTGGAATATTTTTTGTTGAAAGAAAGGATCACACGCTTAGACCGTGTATTGATTATCGTGCCCTCAACAAAATTACTATTAAGAACAGGTATCCTTTACCACTTGTTCCTGAGCTTTTTCAACGCTTCCGATCGGCTACGATATTTTCCAAGTTGGACTTGCGTGGAGCCTACAACCTGGTGAGAATCCGTGAGGGGGATGAGTGGAAGACGGCGTTCCGTTCCCGTTTTGGGCACTTTGAGTACTCAGTAATGCCCTCCGCGCTATGTAACAACCCGGCAACTTTCCAACATCTGGTCAATGACGTGTTCCGGGATTTTTTGGATCTGTTTATGATCGTGTATCTGGACGATATCCTGATCTTCTCCTCATCTCTGGAATCCCATCGGGAGCATGTGCGGCTAGTCCTTGGTCGATTGCGGGAACACAGACTGTATGTTAAGGCGGAGAAGTGTGACTTTGAAAGGGACACCATTCACTTTCTGGGGCTCATTATTTCAACGTCCGGAATTTCTATGGACCCACAGAAGGTCTCGGCCATTTTGGATTGGCCTGCCCCCACTAATCGTAAGGGGGTGCAGAGGTTTGTGGGATTTGCAAACTTTTATCGCAAATTTATTCGGAACTTCTCTGCCATCATCCAGCCGATTACCTTACTCACCAAACAGGGTGTCCAGTTCCGGTGGTCTACAGCTGCTCAATGTTCTTTTGCCAAACTCAAAGGACTTTTTACCTCTGCTCCTGTCTTACGCCATCCAGACCCGGCGCTGCCATACGTCCTTGAAGTCGATGCCTCTGAAACCGCTGTTGGGGCCATTCTGTCCCAGCGTCTGGGGGATAAAGCTCTTCTTCATCCGGTGGTGTTTTTCTCCAGGAAACTCTGCCCGGCAGAGAGGAACTATGATGTCGGGGACCGGGAGCTTCTTGCCATCAAATTGGCATTGGATGAATGGCGCTATTTGCTAGAGGGCGCTGCCCACCCGGTTCTAATATTTACGAATCATAAGAACCTTGAATACTTGCGAACAGCCAAGCGGTTGAGGCCTCGACAAGCGCGATGGGCGCTCTTCTTTTCCCGGTTTTCATTGCATATTACCTATCGCCCCGGCTAAAAGAATGTGAAACCGGATGCCTTGTCCCGCATGTTTCCTGAGTCGGAGATGGCTGAATCTCCTGATACCATCTTGCCTGCGCACAGTTTTTTGCTGATGGAGGCCGATCTACTCTCTCTACTGCGACAAGCTTCCTCAAGGGACGCCTTGCCGCCAGGTGTGGATCTTCTACAGAAGGAGGTTCTATTCTTTCATGAACGGAGAATTTTTGTGCCTCCAGATCTGAGAGTACGAGTGTTACAGTTGTGTCACGATCATCCCTTGGCGGGCCATTTCGGGGTTCTCAAGACCCTTGAGTTGCTACGAAGATCTTTCTGGTGGCCAAGTCTACGTTCTGATTGTCGCAAGTTTGTTCATTCCTGTGGAGTTTGCATCCGGCATAAAACGGACAGGGTCAAGTCCTGGGGATTGCTGAGGCCACTTCCCATTCCGTCTCGTCCTTGGGATATGATCTCTATGGACTTTATCGTGGAACTTCCTCCCTCTGATGGTTTTTCTGCCATTTTTGTGATCGTGGACCGTTTGACCAAGATGGCCCACTTTGTGCCGATGGTGGGCACCCCTTCGGCAGCGGAATCGGCTCGAGTGTTCCTCCGGGAGATTGTTCCCCCTTCATGGTGTTCCAAGTGTATTCGTTTCCGACAGAGGAGTCCAGTTTACTTCCCGTTTCTGGAGAGGGCTCTGTGCAGCACTGGGCATTGCCAATCATTTTTCTTCGGCTTATCATCCTCAGACGAATGGCCAGACAGAGCGCACAAATCAGACCTTGGAACAATACTTACGCTGCTTTTCTTCCTTTTCGCAAGACGATTGGGCGTCCCTCCTGCCTTTTGCTGAGTTTGCTTATAACAACTCTGTGCATTCTGCCACTGGCCAATCACCCTTCTTTGCCAACGTGGGATTCCATCCACCCTTTCCTCCCTTGAAAGGCTTGGCCTCTCCAGTTCCGGCGGTACATGAAAGGGTGCGGTTCCTCCGGTCCAATATCAAGATCCTGCAGGATTCTATTGCCAGAGCGCAGCGCTCCAACAAGCGCTACTTTGATAAGAAGCGGAGGGGGGATTTGGATCTGCAGCCAGGAGACGAGGTCTGGTTGTCCACGCTGAATCTGAAAATGGCTTGCCCCTCTAAAAAGCTTGCCCCGAGGTTTGTGGGGCCATTTCCTGTCAAGCGGAGGATCAATCCTGTGGCCTATGAACTTACCTTACCAGCTTCCTACCGGATCCACCCCGTGTTTCACGTTTCCCTGCTCAAACCGGCCGTGGTGGACCCTTTTCCCAATCGGGATCCTGGGCCCCCGGCCCCTACCATCATTGATGGTGGTGAGGAATACGAGGTTGAGGCCCTCCTTGATTGTCGTAGGAGGGGGGGGCGTTTGCAATTCCTTGTCAAGTGGAAAGGCTATGGGCCGGAAGAGAACTCCTGGGAGCCGGAATCTAATTTGCATACCCCACGGCTCATCCGGAAGTTTTTTCTGGAGCGTCCTGAGACCCTTGCCCGGTTGGGCATCCGGAGGCTGCCCGTTAGGGGGGGGCACTGTAAGACCATGCCTAACGGCAGAGTCCCGACCGCGCATGCGCATAGGCCTGCTCACCACATTTGCCGGAAACGGCAGCTACTGCGCATGCGCGAGCGGCAGCTACTGCGCATGCGCGAGCGGCAGCGACTGCGCATGCGCAAACGGCGCATGGCGCACAGGAAGTGACTGGCTCTGTCTGGGAATGACCCTATTTAAGCTGGCCCAACTCCCAAGATCTTTGCTGAGTGGTCTTTCAGCTCCAGTGTGTTATCTCCTGTATCTTGCTTGTTGCTTGTTATCGACCGGATTCCTTGACCTTGCCTGACTGCCGCCTGCCTCCGACTTCTGCTTGTCCCTGGATTCTCCTTTGCCTTCTCCTATTGTACCCTGCCGCCCGACTGTTGCTGACCCTGGCTTGCCCGACTCCGCTCCGCTCCTGCCGCATCAGCACCTGCTTCCTACATCGCTGAAGACGGGCTTCGAGGACCTGCCCAGGCCCAGTGTCCTGCATCACCCGGCACCGGTGCTGCCCGTAGTTTCCCCACCTCCTGTCTCCACATTCAGGGGTGTGGAACTCGTGCTGCAAAGGAGGCCTCCCCACAACTCGGCTCCCCACCAGGTACGTGATAGTACCACTCAGCCAAGATGTCGGAAGCCGAGGGGAGTGCCTCTCCGATTGAGCTTCTGTGCCAGCAAATAGCCTCCCTCACTCAAGTGGTGACGAGTTTGCAAGAAGGATTCTTTCAACTCGAAGGACGCATGACAACCATGGCAGCTTCAATACATACCCCCCAGGTGGCCGAACCTGCAGTCTCCGCACCTGCACCCGACGTCTCTACTTCCTCAGCTCCTGAACCCCGGGTGCCCGTTCCAGAGCGGTTCATGGGAGATCGCACGAAATTCCGTGCGTTTAGAAACGCCTGTCGTTTATATTTTGCCTTATTACCAAGAACATTTACATCCGAAGTGACTAAAGTGGGATTTGTCATCTCGCTACTTTCTGGAGAACCCCAATCATGGGCACATCATCTTCTGGAGAAAGAGAGTTACGTGTTGAACTCCTTAAATGCCTTTTTTGAAGCCATGACCCAGTTATATGATGACCCCCAGCGCTCTGCAACGGCTGAAGCAGTCCTTCACTCCTTACAACAGGGCAATCGGCCTGTCGAGGACTTCGTGGCGGAGTTTCGGAAATGGGGATCCGACACCAACTGGAACGATTCAGCCCTGCGTCATCAGTTCCGTTTGGGATTGTCAGAAACATTAAAAGACGAACTGGCTCGGGTGGAGGTTCCTGAGACTCTGGAAGAACTTATCGTAGCCTCTATTAAACTAGACAGACGTTTTCGGGAAAGACGCATGGAGAGAGCTGGAAACAACCGTTCGGCATGGGGTAATCCACGCATGCCGTTTGTACCCGCTTATTCCAGGGTGGAAAGGCCGACTGAGCCTTCACCATCAGAAGGGGAACCGATGCAACTAGGGCTGGTGCGAGGCCCCCTGTCTTCTGAGGAGAGACAACGCAGACGCCGCAATAACCTGTGCCTATATTGCGGGGAGCCTGGCCATTTCTTACGTGACTGCCCAGTCCGCCCAAGTAAGTCTTCCTCTTCCATCAGTACTCCTGGATGTGGCATTAGAAATAGACTGTCTCACATCACTCTTCCACTCTCCTTACAGCTGGCGGGAGGAAACGTCCAGGTGACGGCCATTATTGACTCAGGTGCATGCAGCTGCTTCATGGACTACTCTTTCGCCCTTCAGCATCAAATTCCTCTACGGGCCAAGTCACAGCTTCTTGTTATCCAGCTGGCGGATGGGTCACATCCAAACTCAGGTCCAATTATCCAGGAGACCCTTCCCTTGCTTACCTCGACCTCCTTGGGTCACCAGGAGTATCTTAGTCTGGACGTGATTTCCTCACCTCTGTTTCCAGTAATTCTGGGGGTCCCGTGGCTACAGGCACATAACCCAGGCATTGACTGGATCTCAGGAACAGTTACGTTCTCTTCCCACTACTGTGGTTTACACTGTACTCCCTCGAGGGCTCTCTTGGAAATACAATCAGATGTCTCTATTTCTTCTGTGGTTCCGCCGGCGTATCATGATTTCCTTGATGTCTTCGATAAAGGACAAGCGGATATCCTTCCCCCTCATCGACCCTATGACTGTCCAATCGAATTGTTGCCAGGAGCCGCAATTCCGTTTGGCCGGGTGTACCCCCTGTCTGAACCCGAATTACAGACCCTGCGGGAGTATATTGAGGAGAACTTACGTAAGGGGTTTATCCGGCCTTCCACTTCTCCGGCCGGGGCTGGAATATTTTTTGTTGAAAAAAAGGATCACACGCTTAGACCGTGTATTGATTATCGTGCCCTCAACAAAATTACTATTAAGAACAGGTATCCTTTACCACTTGTTCCTGAGCTTTTTCAGCGCTTCCGATCGGCTACGATATTTTCCAAGTTGGACTTGCGTGGAGCCTACAACCTGGTGAGAATCCGTGAGGGGGATGAGTGGAAGACGGCGTTCCGTTCCCGTTTTGGGCACTTTGAGTACTCGGTAATGCCCTTCGGGCTATGTAACGCCCCGGCAACGTTCCAACATCTGGTCAATGACGTGTTCCGGGATTTTTTGGATCTGTTTATGATCGTGTATCTGGACGACATCCTGATCTTCTCCTCGTCTCTGGAATCCCATCGGGAGCATGTGCGGCTAGTCCTTGGTCGATTGCGGGAACACAGGCTGTATGTTAAGGCGGAGAAGTGTGACTTTGAAAGGGACACCATTCACTTTCTGGGGCTCATTATTTCTACTTCCGGAATTTCTATGGACCCACAGAAGGTCTCGGCCATTTTGGATTGGCCTGCCCCCACTAATCGTAAAGGGGTGCAGAGGTTTGTGGGATTTGCAAACTTTTATCGCAAATTTATTCGGAACTTCTCTGCCATCATCCAGCCGATTACGTTACTCACCAAACAGGGTGTCCAGTTCCGGTGGTCTACGGCTGCTCAATGTTCTTTTGCCAAACTCAAAGGGCTTTTTACCTCTGCTCCTGTCTTACGCCATCCAGACCCGGAGCTGCCATACGTCCTTGAGGTCGATGCCTCTGAAACCGCTGTTGGGGCTATTCTGTCCCAGCGTCTGGGGGATAAGGCTCTTCTTCATCCGGTGGCGTTTTTCTCCAGGAAACTCTGCCCGGCGGAAAGGAACTATGATGTCGGGGACCGGGAGCTTCTTGCCATCAAATTGGCATTAGATGAATGGCGCTATTTGCTAGAGGGCGCTGCCCATCCAGTTCTTATATTTACGGATCATAAGAACCTTGAATACTTGCGAACAGCCAAGCGGTTGAGGCCTCGACAAGCGCGATGGGCGCTCTTCTTTTCCCGGTTTTCATTGCATATTACCTATCGCCCCGGCTCCAAGAATGTGAAACCGGATGCCTTGTCCCGCATGTTTCCTGAGCCGGAGATGGCTGAAGCTCCTGATACCATCTTGCCTGCGCACAGTTTTTTGCTGATGGAGGCCGATCTGCTCTCTCTACTGCGACAAGCTTCCTCACGGGACGTCTTGCCGCCAGGTGTGGATCTTCTACAAAAGGAGGGTCTATTCTTTTATGAACGGAGAATTTTTGTACCTCCGGATCTGAGAGTACGAATATTACAGTTGTGTCACAATCATCCATTGGCGGGCCATTTCGGGGTTCTCAAGACCATTGAGTTGTTACGAAGATCTTTCTGGTGGCCAAGTCTACGTTCTGATTGTCGCAAGTTTGTTCATTCCTGTGGAGTTTGCATCCGGCATAAAACGGACAGGGTCAAGGCCTGGGGATTGCTGAGGCCACTGCCCATTCCGTCTCGTCCTTGGGAGATGATCTCTATGGACTTCATCGTGGAACTTCCTCCCTCTGATGGTTTTTCTGCTATTTTTGTGATCGTGGACCGTTTGACCAAGATGGCCCACTTTGTGCCGATGGTGGGCACCCCTTCGGCAGCGGAATCGGCTCGAGTTTTCCTCCGGGAGATTGTTCGCCTTCATGGTGTTCCAAGCTGTATCATTTCCGACAGGGGTGTCCAGTTTACTTCCCGTTTCTGGAGAGGGCTCTGTGCAGCACTGGGCATTGCCAATCATTTTTCTTCGGCTTATCATCCTCAGACGAATGGCCAGACGGAGCGCACGAATCAAACCTTGGAACAATACTTACGCTGCTTTTCTTCCTTTTCGCAAGACGATTGGGCGTCCCTTCTGCCGTTTGCTGAGTTTGCTTATAACAACTCTGTGCATTCTGCCACTGGCCAATCACCCTTCTTTGCCAACGTGGGATTCCATCCATCCTTTCCTCCCTTGAAAGGCTTGGCCTCTCCAGTTCCGGCGGTACATGAAAGGGTGCGGTTCCTCCGGTCCAATATCAAAATCCTGCAGAATTCTATTGCCAGAGCGCAGCGCTCCAACAAGCGCTACTTTGATAAGAAGCGGAGGGGGGATTTGGATCTGCAGCCAGGAGACGAGGTCTGGTTGTCCACGCTGAATCTGAAAATGGCTTGCCCCTCTAAAAAGCTTGCCCCGAGGTTTGTGGGGCCATTTCCTGTCAAACGGAGGATCAATCCTGTGGCCTATGAACTTACCTTGCCAGCTTCCTACCGGATCCACCCCGTGTTTCACGTTTCCCTGCTCAAACCGGCCGTGGTGGACCCTTTTCCCAATCGGGATCCTGGGCCCCCGGCCCCTACCATCATTGATGGTGGTGAGGAATACGAGGTTGAGGCCCTCCTTGATTGTCGTAGGAGGGGGGGGCGTTTGCAATTCCTTGTCAAGTGGAAAGGCTATGGGCCGGAAGAGAACTCCTGGGAGCCGGAATCTAATTTGCATACCCCACGGCTCATCCGGAAGTTTTTTCTGGAGCGTCCTGAGACCCTTGCCCGGTTGGGCATCCGGAGGCTGCCCGTTAGGGGGGGGCACTGTAAGACCATGCCTAACGGCAGAGTCCCGACCGCGCATGCGCATAGGCCTGCTCACCACATTTGCCGGAAACGGCAGCTACTGCGCATGCGCGAACGGCAGCTACTGCGCATGCGCGAGCGGCAGCGACTGCGCATGCGCAAACGGCGCATGGCGCACAGGAAGTGACTGGCTCTGTCTGGGAATGACCCTATTTAAGCTGGCCCAACTCCCAAGATCTTTGCTGAGTGGTCTTTCAGCTCCAGTGTGTTATCTCCTGTATCTTGCTTGTTGCTTGTTATCGACCGGATTCCTTGACCTTGCCTGACTGCCGCCTGCCTCCGACTTCTGCTTGTCCCTGGATTCTCCTTTGCCTTCTCCTATTGTACCCTGCCGCCCGACTGTTGCTGACCCTGGCTTGCCCGACTCCGCTCCGCTCCTGCCGCATCAGCACCTGCTTCCTACATCGCTGAAGACGGGCTTCGAGGACCTGCCCAGGCCCAGTGTCCTGCATCACCCGGCACCGGTGCTGCCCGTAGTTTCCCCACCTCCTGTCTCCACATTCAGGGGTGTGGAACTCGTGCTGCAAAGGAGGCCTCCCCACAACTCGGCTCCCCACCAGGTACGTGATAGTACCACTCAGCCAAGATGTCGGAAGCCGAGGGGAGTGCCTCTCCGATTGAGCTTCTGTGCCAGCAAATAGCCTCCCTCACTCAAGTGGTGACGAGTTTGCAAGAAGGATTCTTTCAACTCGAAGGACGCATGACAACCATGGCAGCTTCAATACATACCCCCCAGGTGGCCGAACCTGCAGTCTCCGCACCTGCACCCGACGTCTCTACTTCCTCAGCTCCTGAACCCCGGGTGCCCGTTCCAGAGCGGTTCATGGGAGATCGCACGAAATTCCGTGCGTTTAGAAACGCCTGTCGTTTATATTTTGCCTTATTACCAAGAACATTTACATCCGAAGTGACTAAAGTGGGATTTGTCATCTCGCTACTTTCTGGAGAACCCCAATCATGGGCACATCATCTTCTGGAGAAAGAGAGTTACGTGTTGAACTCCTTAAATGCCTTTTTTGAAGCCATGACCCAGTTATATGATGACCCCCAGCGCTCTGCAACGGCTGAAGCAGTCCTTCACTCCTTACAACAGGGCAATCGGCCTGTCGAGGACTTCGTGGCGGAGTTTCGGAAATGGGGATCCGACACCAACTGGAACGATTCAGCCCTGCGTCATCAGTTCCGTTTGG
The DNA here is from genome assembly GCF_000935625.1 of Nanorana parkeri. Lineage (NCBI taxonomy): Eukaryota > Metazoa > Chordata > Amphibia > Anura > Dicroglossidae > Nanorana > Nanorana parkeri. The sequence goes on along the minus strand of NW_017306822.1, from coordinate 437,857 downwards.
GATTGTCAGAAACATTAAAAGACGAACTGGCTCGGGTGGAGGTTCCTGAGACTCTGGAAGAACTTATCGTAGCCTCTATTAAACTAGACAGACGTTTTCGGGAAAGACGCATGGAGAGAGCTGGAAACAACCGTTCGGCATGGGGTAATCCACGCATGCCGTTTGTACCCGCTTATTCCAGGGTGGAAAGGCCGACTGAGCCTTCACCATCAGAAGGGGAACCGATGCAACTAGGGCTGGTGCGAGGCCCCCTGTCTTCTGAGGAGAGACAACGCAGACGCCGCAATAACCTGTGCCTATATTGCGGGGAGCCTGGCCATTTCTTACGTGACTGCCCAGTCCGCCCAAGTAAGTCTTCCTCTTCCATCAGTACTCCTGGATGTGGCATTAGAAATAGACTGTCTCACATCACTCTTCCACTCTCCTTACAGCTGGCGGGAGGAAACGTCCAGGTGACGGCCATTATTGACTCAGGTGCATGCAGCTGCTTCATGGACTACTCTTTCGCCCTTCAGCATCAAATTCCTCTACGGGCCAAGTCACAGCTTCTTGTTATCCAGCTGGCGGATGGGTCACATCCAAACTCAGGTCCAATTATCCAGGAGACCCTTCCCTTGCTTACCTCGACCTCCTTGGGTCACCAGGAGTATCTTAGTCTGGACGTGATTTCCTCACCTCTGTTTCCAGTAATTCTGGGGGTCCCGTGGCTACAGGCACATAACCCAGGCATTGACTGGATCTCAGGAACAGTTACGTTCTCTTCCCACTACTGTGGTTTACACTGTACTCCCTCGAGGGCTCTCTTGGAAATACAATCAGATGTCTCTATTTCTTCTGTGGTTCCGCCGGCGTATCATGATTTCCTTGATGTCTTCGATAAAGGACAAGCGGATATCCTTCCCCCTCATCGACCCTATGACTGTCCAATCGAATTGTTGCCAGGAGCCGCAATTCCGTTTGGCCGGGTGTACCCCCTGTCTGAACCCGAATTACAGACCCTGCGGGAGTATATTGAGGAGAACTTACGTAAGGGGTTTATCCGGCCTTCCACTTCTCCGGCCGGGGCTGGAATATTTTTTGTTGAAAAAAAGGATCACACGCTTAGACCGTGTATTGATTATCGTGCCCTCAACAAAATTACTATTAAGAACAGGTATCCTTTACCACTTGTTCCTGAGCTTTTTCAGCGCTTCCGATCGGCTACGATATTTTCCAAGTTGGACTTGCGCGGAGCCTACAACCTGGTGAGAATCCGTGAGGGGGATGAGTGGAAGACGGCGTTCCGTTCCCGTTTTGGGCACTTTGAGTACTCGGTAATGCCCTTCGGGCTATGTAACGCCCCGGCAACGTTCCAACATCTGGTCAATGACGTGTTCCGGGATTTTTTGGATCTGTTTATGATCGTGTATCTGGACGACATCCTGATCTTCTCCTCGTCTCTGGAATCCCATCGGGAGCATGTGCGGCTAGTCCTTGGTCGATTGCGGGAACACAGGCTGTATGTTAAGGCGGAGAAGTGTGACTTTGAAAGGGACACCATTCACTTTCTGGGGCTCATTATTTCTACTTCCGGAATTTCTATGGACCCACAGAAGGTCTCGGCCATTTTGGATTGGCCTGCCCCCACTAATCGTAAAGGGGTGCAGAGGTTTGTGGGATTTGCAAACTTTTATCGCAAATTTATTCGGAACTTCTCTGCCATCATCCAGCCGATTACGTTACTCACCAAACAGGGTGTCCAGTTCCGGTGGTCTACGGCTGCTCAATGTTCTTTTGCCAAACTCAAAGGGCTTTTTACCTCTGCTCCTGTCTTACGCCATCCAGACCCGGAGCTGCCATACGTCCTTGAGGTCGATGCCTCTGAAACCGCTGTTGGGGCTATTCTGTCCCAGCGTCTGGGGGATAAGGCTCTTCTTCATCCGGTGGCGTTTTTCTCCAGGAAACTCTGCCCGGCGGAAAGGAACTATGATGTCGGGGACCGGGAGCTTCTTGCCATCAAATTGGCATTGGATGAATGGCGCTATTTGCTAGAGGGCGCTGCCCATCCAGTTCTTATATTTACGGATCATAAGAACCTTGAATACTTGCGAACAGCCAAGCGGTTGAGGCCTCGACAAGCGCGATGGGCGCTCTTCTTTTCCCGGTTTTCATTGCATATTACCTATCGCCCCGGCTCCAAGAATGTGAAACCGGATGCCTTGTCCCGCATGTTTCCTGAGCCGGAGATGGCTGAAGCTCCTGATACCATCTTGCCTGCGCACAGTTTTTTGCTGATGGAGGCCGATCTGCTCTCTCTACTGCGACAAGCTTCCTCACGGGACGTCTTGCCGCCAGGTGTGGATCTTCTACAAAAGGAGGGTCTATTCTTTTATGAACGGAGAATTTTTGTACCTCCGGATCTGAGAGTACGAATATTACAGTTGTGTCACAATCATCCATTGGCGGGCCATTTCGGGGTTCTCAAGACCATTGAGTTGTTACGAAGATCTTTCTGGTGGCCAAGTCTACGTTCTGATTGTCGCAAGTTTGTTCATTCCTGTGGAGTTTGCATCCGGCATAAAACGGACAGGGTCAAGTCCTGGGGATTGCTGAGGCCACTTCCCATTCCGTCTCGTCCTTGGGATATGATCTCTATGGACTTTATCGTGGAACTTCCTCCCTCTGATGGTTTTTCTGCCATTTTTGTGATCGTGGACCATTTGACCAAGATGGCCCACTTTGTGCCGATGGTGGGCACCCCTTCGGCAGCGGAATCGGCTCGATCCTCTGAGCTACCTTAGCCATGAACTAAATCGAATTTCGGATCTGAAATCCGAAAAAAAAGAAAGAATAATCTGAATCGATCTGAAACAAAACAAATTTGTTGTGGGGTTACATGTCTAGTATGGATAGTATGACAACCTACTGAGGTGGGGGTATCCACAGGGAGGGTCCAACTCACCAAGAAGACTCAGAGAAGAATCCAGTGTAGTATATTCAGGCTTAACAATACAAAGGATTTGATCCCTTGTCATTCTTAGAGGTTGGAAGACATTTCTATCTGGAAGCCACATGCAGAACCCTCTTAACACAGTGAGGGGGAAGGTGAAAAAAGATATTGGGGAGCAGAGGTTGGGGGTGTCTCCTAGAAGGCTGTACCAATGTACACAAAACCATAGGTAGAAATGATAGGATAATGAAGTGAGCTGGGGACACAATGCAGAAGAGACTGATGGAGGCTGCAGTGCTAAAATAGAAGGAAGGTAGGAGGCGTGGGCCACCAGGAAGGTACACTACTACTTCTGTTTCAGAGGAGCATTGTTTTTATTTGTATGGAGACATAACAGGGTCTATTTAAAGCCCGGATTTCTTTTTTTTTTTATAGCTACAACACCTGTTTTTAAAAAAAAGCAGTCACTCACTTCCTCTCTGGCACTGCATCTTTCAGACTCACCGCACTGAACTTCTTCCTGGTTAAATGATGTCCACTTCCTGAGAGTGCAGGCTCCTTAGCTGGACATCACCATGGAGTGATGCACTATAGAAAGAAGACAAGCTGGTGGAGGCAGTGTGATGCTTTGGGCAATGATCTGCTAGGAAACTTCAGGTCCTGCCATTCATGTGGATGTTACTTTGACATGTATCATCTATCTAAACATTGTTGCTGACCAAGTTCATGGAAACAGTATTCCCTGATGGCAGTGGCCTCTTTCAGCAGGATTGTGCGCCCTGCCACACTGCAAAAATGGTTCAAGAATGGTTTGAGGAACATAACGAGTAAGAAGTGTTGACTTGGCCTCCAAATTGTCCATTTGTTACGTCTGATCTGTGTATATAATGTCATTTTGTTTTTTCAACACGTCTAAAACATGAAAATGACAAAGCATTTATTTTTCTTTGTGAGAAATAAAATACTCCAAGGAAAAATTGGATTATTAGATAGTGGCTCCCCGCCGCCCGGAAGAGAGACATTTCCTCCCGGAAAGGTTTACTCTCAGAGTAAACCTTTACCTCCTATCTGGTTTTTTTTTCTTGACATTGGGGCCACCGGCCGCTGTCAGTCAGAGAAAAAAAAACAGCATAGGAATGAATAGCTAGGCTTCTATTGGCTATTTCAATTTGCAATAGCCAATAGCATACTAGCTATTAGACCCGCCCACTGCTGCTGTCAATCAGCAGAGATGGACCTGGAGTTCTCCATCGGGTCCTCCTCTGCTGATTGACAGCAGCAGAGGGCGGGTGCAATAGACAGCTTGCTATTTGATATTGCAAATTGAAATAGCCAATAGCAATCTAGCTATTCATTCCTATGCTGCTTTTTTTTATTTTTTTTCATCTGATGGCGGCAGCTGTCAGAATGCTAAAAAAAAACCCCAGGATATAGTAGGGAAACATTAGCTTCTTTACTATCTGCCATCATTTCAGAGGGGTACTCTGGAGGGGCGGAAGGCACCTCCTTGAAATGAGAAGGGCACCTCCCTGAAATTACTTTTTTGAGGTTGGGATCCCTGGGAGTGTTAAAATGCAAAAGATATACTGTGATATCAACTCAATTGACAACATTTTAACACAAGAATAAGGAGCTTTTTTTTCAGACATGAAACTGTCTCACTGAACAATGTTCTTCTTTTGAGTATGACTCTAAGTCTGTAAAAACCATAGAGTTTCAGGTGCAGAAGTGTGAACAGACTCCAAACTTCTCATTTTGAGTGATGTGATATATCTTTTTTTTCTCTAGCAAGGCACTGCTGCTCTTCTTTTCCATACAGGAAACAAGCCTAAACCTAAAGGGCACTAATGACTGTGCAATTAATTGGTTAAAGAATATCCGTCGTGTGACTTTCTCTCTTTGTGGTCACATCTGAAACGCCCTACCACACAGCTTCTCCTCCCTCTGCTATCAGAGAAACATGCGAGTCACTTCTGTTTCCCCATTCACACGCCGGACCCTGCTACTACTGCTCCACTGACAATGGACAGGTATGTGACTTCTCCAATGTCAGTGTTCACGGTGGAGGAGCCTGGACACCCCGCCGCCTCCTGTCCACCCCCTGTAAGAAGCAGATCAGTCCGTTGCACCATGCTGACACAGCTGGCCCTGATGCTGATTGCCGTGTTGGCGCTGTGTGGGGCAGCATCACAGATGTACTACCTTTGGAGGATGCAGGCCAAATTGAATGACACTCAAGAAATGGTAAGTGTTCTTACTTGTGGACAGTGCTGGGGGTTGGTGGGCATGGACCATACCTGGGAAGCACAAGGATATGGCCACAGGCATGACGATCTCCAGGCGATTTCAACCACTTCCAACCAGTTGCACATTGTTGGTAGTAGGTTGCTTTTGATTCACACGGTCATTTCTGAAGTCAAACTCTGGTTGTAAGTGGCAGAGGTTGCCCAAAGCTAATAAATAGGGTAAATGAAGATGATTCTATGCAGAGAAAACTTTCACTGGATATCAGAACAATGTTTTTGTGTGGTCCACAATGTTTAGTATCATTTATGATTCCAAGGAATCAAGTCATAGTGTCCATGGTTCATTGTGGATTACACTAATTGGTCTGTAGATGTGGCCTGTACCGAGTCTGATTTGAGCACACATTCTGAGGCTGCGCTGGTCATCTCCTCACTTTGACCCAATGTCCGGCTCCTCATATTTATTTTCTACATTCTCTGCTATCATCATTGGCTTTCTGGTAACAATCTCCAGTTCTTTTGCTTTATTCACAAGGCTCGAAGAAGAGTAGTGTTTCAATTCTAGACGACCTTTGTGCAGCAACTTAAAAAAGGTGCAACAGACTCTTCTAATTTTGACTCATGAAGGGAACTACCAAGTTTTTAACTGAAACTGAATTTTCAGAGCATAATTGGTAGGTTTTGCTGGCTTCATTTATGACTGTGCTCAACAAATTCATCAGCTCACCAATAAATTGAAGTGACTTTGTCACATGGCACCGATGTTATCAGAAGGAGCCATTGCCTGACACGTGCTGCACACTTATTACAGGGCCTTTTAGAATGATTACATTCTCTGGTTGTTCACCCTTTTATGCCGCTAGTTTGGCACTGACCCCTTTGGATTGCGGTTATGATATTCATGCCACGAATCCCACTAGAGATAAGTGTTCTCCAGATTAGAGGGGCTATCAGACATTTCCTGGTCATTTGCTGCAACACTACCAACCCAATCATTGTTTTATGTCCATGGACTTAAATCCCATCAGCTAAATAAATTTCAGGGGCATCAAAACAAAGGTGTTTAAAGTATTACGTTCTCTTTAAAAGCAGCTACAGCCTGAGTAGAAAAGCCTGTCCCCTGCCACCATGCCGCAGAGATGGACCCTCGAAGCAGTGGTCTCTCTGCAGAGGTCTGGCACACCCCTTCTTAGACCTATTGCGCTCCAATCAGCAAGGAGCATGAGCTTTGCTGATTGCAGAGCTGTATTCTCCGACCCAGCACGGGGTGTGTTGGACCTCTGCAGAGAACCCGCTCTTTTGTTTTGATGCCCCTGGAATGTAGTTATCTGATTTAACCACCAAGCAAAAGTTGTCACCTTGTGTTAAATGAAAATGTAGCAAACCT
>NW_017306822.1:425372-427607 GCF_000935625.1 Nanorana parkeri | reverse complement strand
CTGAAAGTTTTAAAAAAACATACTTTTTATTTAATAGAGAAAAAAAAGGTATCACAATCATGTGTTTTTTTGGGGGGGGGGGCTTAATTGTTTCTTGCACCAGGGCCCTGAGGTTTCTAGATACGCCTGTGTTGGCACTGACCCCTTTGCATCGCAGTTATGTTATTCATGCCATGGGTCCCACTAGAGATAAGTGTTCTCCAGATTAGAGGGGCTATCAGACATTTCTTGGTCATTTGCTGCAACACTACCAGCCAGATTCTTCTCTCAGGATTTTAAACCTGGAAACGTTACTAGCACATACATACAGAGTGTGACATACCTATCAAGACAAATATTCCTAGAACTACTCTGTGTGGGCCCCCTTAGCCTATTCACTAGTGTAGGTTGCATGGAGCTAGGTAAATGAGACAGGTACCATCACAGGTGCCTTGTGAATCCAACAAGCAGCTCATATATGGGTCACAAAATACTGTGTAATACGGACAGTTATGACTAGGGAGGTTCAGATACCAGTTCAGATACCAGTGCAGATACTTGGCATTTTCATGAGAACTACCAGGGTTGCAGCGGTTGCAGCTGGGACCTGGCTCTGGCGCTCCACCACTGTCCTGGAATCATTAGTCTGTATTGTTTTACAAAAACTGTCACATGACAATAAACAAAAATGTATCAGTACTTGTATCTGTGAGCACTTGGACGAGTATCAGTACTTGTACTTGTAAAAATGGTATTGGTGCATTCCTTATATATATTTATAAAAACAAAATAATGCATTAAAATGGGGATGTACAAATCCCACAAATCCCGGGAGCTCCGTGTGCTCCTTACAAATGACAGCGGCCTCCTAACTTTTGAATTTTCCTCTACTCTAGTCCTGGAGCTGGAAAAGTATCTGTACTTATACTTGTACCGAGTACGGTACTTGGTATCTGAACATCTCTAGTTATGACCATCGTGCACCTCTAAGTCATAAACTAGACATGTGCAATTTGTTTCGTTCCGAATCAAAATTCAGACAAATTTCCCAATATCCGGATACATATGAATTTCCGAATTCCAATGCATGCGAATGCGTCCGAATCTGAATTTCCGTTTCCGAATTTCAGATCCCGTCCGAATTGCGTTCAAAAACTAAACTGAATAAAACATTTGATTTTTCTGGCCAATCAGATGGGGTTTTCGATTTAAAACATCCGAATGGGTCTGAACACGAATTTTCATTGCAGCAACATGGGAGCCATGTACAGTATATACATATAATACTAAGGCTGAGGCTTCTAGACCCGAATGGCATACGGGATCCGAATATCCATTTGCTTTCGGGAGCTCCTGAATGCCATTCGGGTCTGGGAGCCTCAGTTTTAGTAATATATGTATATGGCTCCCAGACCCGAATTGTATTCGGGTCTAGGAGATTCAGCTTTAGTATTAGCTTTAGTATTAGCGAACGAAAATTCGGATTTCGAATTCGGCTGAAACCTAAACCCGAACTGAATTTTTCCACAGCTTACATGTCTATCATGTCTATCATAAACTATACGTGTGAGGTTTGGGGGATGGAAGGAGGTGGAAAGAAGAAATGTTCTGATCTTTGGATTTAAGGTGGTCATTGTTTTATGTCCATGGACTTAAATCCCATCAGCTAAATAAATTCCAGTTCAAAGTCTTACGTTCTCTTTAAAAGCAGCCAGAGCCTGAGTAGAAAAGCCTGTCCTCTGCCAGAATGCTGCAGAGATGGACCCTGGAAGCAGTAGTCTCTCTGCAGAGGTCTGGCACACCCCCTGTTGAGTTAGACATATAGCTCTCCAATCAGCAGGGAGCATGAGCTATGATGATTGCAGAGCTGTATCTCTGACTTAGCAGGGGGGGGGGGGGGGTTCCCTGGAATCTAGTTAGCTGATTTAACCATCCAATCAAAAGTTGTCACCTTGTGTTAAATGAAAATGTAGCAAACCTTTGTGAGTGCAGTACCCAGTAGTTTCTTTGTTTAAAGCGAACTGTCTGATTGAAGCAGACCTATCAAAATCTACACTTCACATTAATCACAAGGACGCATGTCAGCAGGACGTGGCATCTCTTTGGGTCACGTGGAGGGGTGGCAGGCAGAGCGGCATGGCTGCTCAATGTTTGCAGTGTGCATGCCGCTCCCTTTCTGGCCAGAGGGTCCCAGGTTGTTAAGAGACCTGGGGTAGGAGCATGGCCGAATTGAGCAGGGCCATGTTTCCAATGGCA
>NW_017306822.1:401306-425359 GCF_000935625.1 Nanorana parkeri | reverse complement strand
CCCCGGTGTGGTGTGGGTGTGGGGGGGGGGGGGTTTGGCATAGGCATTGGATGTTAAATTATATGTAAAGCCAAACTTTATTTTTCACTCTGGATAGACTGAGGAATGGTTATAGTCCCTGGGAATTTTTATTCGTCATGTTTCCCATTGAGGAGATTTTCATTGACTTCCGATCCTGAAGAAACAACAAGAAGTAAGAAAATCTCTCCAGAGTGAGCAAAATGGAACAAGCGTTGCCATTGTAAGATTTCCCCTCTATTCTCGTTCAAGTGCCCACCTGGGGAAACAGGAAACAGACCGTTCACGTTGTTGGGGGTTTTAACTACGAGTAAAACAATTTGTATAAAGACGTATTGCGGCCCGGAAGTGGTTACATTTATTGCTATCACACACGAGCTAGCAAGCCCCTGTGTGGTAGCATTTGAAGGTGTCAGGTCCTCTTTATTGAACCAGGAGAAACGTTGCGTATGCTGCTATTAAAATTGAAATATGAATTAAGTGTTCAAGTGTTGCAGTCTCCAGTGTGCACCCTTTGTGAGTGGGGTGTCTGAGGAAACCCTTACATATATTTGATATTATTTTCTAGATATTTCTGAGTCTTGCCAACTTTGTCTTTACTTAGTCTATCACTGGGCCCTGTAACAACTGGTAGTTGGGGGGACTGGGAATTCCAGCAGGAAAGTCCACTTCAAATACTGAAACGTACAAGAAGCTGACACGTAATTTAGCTTTTCATCAACCACACAAAACATATTAGCTTTGAATTAGGTCAGCCTTTAGAGGACAACCCCTACCAGAGCATCATCAGAGGGGCTTTCCACTTGTACTGTTTAGAAGAAACCCCCTTATCAGGCTGACATATCTACCTGCCATGTGTGTACCTCTTCATAGATCTCTGATGAATTGCATTGTAGGAACCTGGAGCTGACATTGGCTTTTGGGCTCCCGGTACATCCAGGACCCCAGGAATTATGAGAAACTATGTTGGGCCTGTCCATAGGTAGATACGGTAAAAATCTAAGATTAGTTTAGTGGCCGGTTCATGTTCACAACATCCTTAATAGTTCTGCAAAATATGGCTTGGTGGCCCATTCATTTACAATTTATTAGTATACTAAAGTTAGAAACAGAAGTACCGTGTAAAAGAACATGTTGACATGGAGGTCTGCATTGGTTTTAGGGTTCCTGGTACATCCAGGGCCAGATTTACTCTATCTGCTGCCCCAAGACCGGGTTCCCCAATGCACCCCTTCCCCCCCATACCCCTCCATGGAGAATTGCATCCAAATAGGGCAGGGCGGCAGGGTTGGTTTTAATTTTTTTTTCTTACTTTTGTATCACTTTTTTTATTTTTGACATTTTTTTTTTTACTTTTTAAATTTTTTTTATTTCTCCTATTATTTTTTACTTTTTGATTTGATTATTTTTTTACTTTTTTTAAATCACTTTTTATTTTTTTAATGTTTTTATATTAACTATTATTTATTATTATTTCTTACTTATTTTTTACATTTTTATTTATTTTATAATTTTTTTTACCTTTTATCAAATTTTTTTACATTTTTTTTTCTACTTATCTTTATTGCTACCACACAGGAGCTAACAATCCCCTGTGTGATAGCATTTGGAGGTGACAGGTTCTCTTTTATTGAACCTGTCATCTCCAATACAGCATTGTGCTGGCTCTCCTGTGACAGCTGAGATGGGAAGGCTGCGAGAACAGCTCTCCCGTTTCAGTGTTTACACGGAGCAGAGCGGAGAACAGATGTTCTTTGCTCTGCTCCCCGCTCTCCATTCTGAACAAATGTGCCATGGTCCCGGGTGTCCCAGAAGAGTGAGGACCCTGAAAACCACGGCGAGGAGGGAGGTGGCCAGCAGGGACAGAGGCAGCTGGAGGTGGGTGCGGACCATGGAGGGGGGACAGACCTGCAGGAATATTACAAGTGGTCTCCGCGGCATCGCCTGGATCACTTGTACTAAACGAGCGTCGGCTTCCCATGCTCTACATTTAGCCCTGCTTGCCCAAAGCAGGGCTAAATGTAGATAAAAACTACCCGCCCGGCGGCTGTGCTGCCCCTCTACTCCCTGCTGTCTCGAGGCCAGGCCTCCGTGGTCTTGTGGGAAATTCAGCCCTGGGTACAGTACATAGAGGAACTGCTATGAGAAGCCATGTTGGACCTGTCATTAGGTAGATAGGGTAAAAAGCTAAGATTAGTTTAGAGGCCGGTTCACTTTAATCCCTTCGTGACTGACGACGTACAGTGTACGTCGCCAGCATCGGGGCTGTTTAAACAGACTCCAGGTGACTTTTGCCGCCGGGACTCTGTTTAAACTTGTAGAGCCGACTGTCTCTGCAGGTGGCCGTACTCATACGGCCGGCCGCTGAAGTGGTTATACCAAGAACACAGCTGCTCCTGCAGCCGTGTTCTTGGCATCACTGTAAACGGCCGGTGTTTGCTGTTTTGATACAAGCGATCCGGTGTCTATACAGGCACGGGGTCGCTTGTACTGATCGGCGGAGAGTGCTGTTCCCCCACTGCCACCGGCAGATAACCCCCAGACTCCGCTGTCAATAAAGTTAGTGTAAAACATTTTTTTAAAGTGTTTAAAAAAATTTAAGTAACAAAAAGATTACAAAAATGCAAAAAAAGTTTTTAAAGTCCCCCCTGCCCCCACGTGCGTGCACATACATACGCAAACATGAGTCGGTGCGCCTACATGCAAAAACGAAAATTGCGCCACACATGTTACATATCGCCGCGAACGTTGGAAAGAGAGAGAAATGATTCGGAATCACAGCTTTTAAAATGTCCCCTATGGGAAATTTTGGGTGTTGTAGTTTTTTTGCGGCTTCACGGGCGAACGCAATTTTAAGACTTGACGTGTTTGGCGTCTATTTACCCGATTTCATTTTAGTGTATTTGTTTCCTAAAAATACGGGTTTGATAAACATTTGTGCAAATACCGTGCAACATAAAAAATTGCAACTAGCATTTTTTTTAATTCTTTAGGGCCTCTGCTTTCAGGAAATATCTCATTGTTTGGGGGGTCTGAAGCTGTTTTCTAGCCAAAATGTCAGATTTTATCATGTGTGTGTGCAAATAGTAAGAAAATGCTCCGGACAGCAAGTGGTTAAAGAACATCCTCAATATTGATGTAGAAGAACATGTTGTATCAGGGCCGGTGCTAGAATATTTTGCGCCCTAGGCAAGACCAGCTACTTGCACCCCCTAGCCCCCCTCCCGCGTCCTGATTCCGGCCAGGATGTACTGCCTCGCATTGCGGCCGGCTCCATTTTCTGTGGGGAGCAAAGTGCTTTGCGATCCCATGCGGGCGATAGCATTGCGGCCACGCCCTCCAGCTGCAATGCGATCGCCCGCATGGGATCACAAGGCACTTTGCGCGACATCCACCGAAAAATAGGTCATATTCGAGCTACAAGCTTGAGCGACGAGCTACAGGCGACATTGAACTGTGAGATGTGAACAGCTCCATTGAAATGCATTGGACAAGCTACATTGAGCGACATTGCACGGAAATATGCGCGATTTTGGAGTGGAAATCGCGCAACAAACCGATCAGTGTGAACGGGGTCTTAGGGGACAACGAAAGCAACAAGACTGGCGCCCCCGGTTTGCAAGACGATCCGGCTGTAAAGGTAGTTTGTACGCCTTGGAGGCAGCTCCCACCGGTCAAAAAAGACCAACCATCTGGGAGATAAAAGTAAGACAGAGCGCCTCCATAGTGTAAAAAGATTATTTATTTGGTAAAACACGCAAGCAAAAAATTCTACTTACACGATAATCAGTGATCACAAGCATAAAAGAAGCGTTGAAATATAAAATCGCTAGCACGGAAAGTCTGAAGGGGAATCCAAATCAGCATCCTCTGCTCCCATGAGTTTTAAAATGGTCTACGCGTTTCAGGGGCACGCCCCCTTCATCAGAACCCAGAATCGCTAGCAGACTTTCCTTGCTAGCGATTTTATATTTCAACGCTTCTTTTATGCTTGTGATCACTGATTATCGTGTAAGTAGAATTTTTTGCTTGCGTGTTTTACCAAATAAATAATCTTTTTACACTATGGAGGGGATCTTAGGGGGTATGTAGACGACAGGCTGAGATCACAGGATAACTCTCCGTGCTGCATTGTAATAACCATTCCTACTGGAGCCAACAATCTAAATGTCATTGGTTGATATTGGATAGCACAGACAGGTTTTCTTTACACGTTGGGAACTTTGATACATCATCCCCTTTCTTTGCTTTACGATCAGTTGTTTGTCTATATTTTTTTAATTGTAACATTTATCATATTGACAATACGGCTCACTGACTTCCTGTTTGTTTTTTGTAACTGGGGACGAATACTGAGAACTGACCTAAGTTTCGTTGTAGTGTTTAAATATAGTTCAACATCGGAGACATGTGACATGTGGTACAAACCGGTGCTGCAAAGGTTGAAGGCGGTGGTGTGCACATTCATTTATTTTATATTATTGAACTATATTTAACTATTATAGATTTATTTATTTATTTAAAGAGGAGCTGCACTGTGGAAGACTAGTCCCTAGTACTGCCTGTAGGCTCCCCGAAACGGATCTCTACCAAGCCTTGTTCAGAATGGTGTCTCTGTGTGGAGGTGACCATCTTAGCAGAGGCTGAGCTTTGCCTCCTCATATCAGTGCTGTCCCCCCGATCAGTGGATATATGATGACGGGTGGAAGTTGCAGCAGGAGAGGTGAAGAAAGCACATGTTTGGAGCATGTCTAAGGCTCCTATGCCTGACATAGAGAGTGACACCAGAACACCAAGGATCTTAGTCCAAAACACCTTTATTGACCTCTAAACATTATGGTCAACCAAGCAGCTGTTTGTTTGACATTAATGTTTAGACTTTATAGGCATTTTGGACTAAGATCCCCAGTGTGCGGGTGACATACTCTATGCCTAGGATTAGAGTGGCGTTATCCACGGTCATTTCAGCACCCAATCTCACAAGGGGCTTACTGGTCATGAGTGCATCGGGACACCAATAGAACGTGCTCCTATGCCTGTTGCGACCTCCAGGCTCCTTCTGTTGGATGCTTTTTGCCACTGCACCTATCCTAGTCTTGTTGCCAGTTGTGGGCTAATGAGCCTGGCCACACACCCTCAGCACCTCTCCATCAGTTGTGGGCTAATGAGCAGGGCTTGAAAAATTTGATAGTGTCTCACCAGACATGGACTATAGCCTTGCAATTTATGTTAAAAAAGTTTGGGGACAGATAGAGCTTTTTTTTGGAGGTATATAATCCCCACGGGGGGTATTTTTACTATATAATTCAAAAAGTCCCATAAATGTAAAAAAAAACAAAAAAGTTTCCCTACGTAATGTTATAAAACATTTATTCTTACCCATATTTTTAGTAAAACAAAAGTCGGGGTCACGTCGGGTAAATAGACACCAAACATGTCAAGCCTCAAAATTGCGTGCGCCCATCTAATGAGCCTGGCCACACACCCTCAGCACCCCTCCATCAGCTGTGGGCAATTAAGCCTGGCCGCACACCCTCAGCATCTCTCCATTAGCTGTGGGCAGATATTCCTGGCCACACACACCAACACCTCTCTGTGAGCTGTGGGCTAATGAGCCTGGCCACACCCCCTCAGCTTTGGGATTGGTTAGCGGCACTTTATTTAAGCATCACAAGCCCGGGCCTTGGTGCTTGTGTTAGTTCTCTCTAGTTCTGTCTGCACAAGCCTGTATTCTGCCATTGTATATCTTGATCTTATATTCTGTTTCTGTCTTGAATATTGCATCTCATTACTGCCTTGTATCTTGCATTATGTTCCTGTCTTGTATATTGCATCCTGTACCCGTCTTGTATCTTGCATCCTGTACCCTTCCTGTATCTTGCATCCTGTACCTGTCCTGTATCGTGCATCCTGTACCCGTCTTGTATATTGCATCCTGTACCCGTCTTGTATCTTGCATCCTGTACCCGTCCTGTATCTTGCATCCTGTACCCGCCCTGTATCTTGCATCCTGTACCCCTCCTGTATCTTGCATCCTGTACCCGTCCTGTATCTTGCATCCTGTACCCGTCCTGTATCTTGCATTCTGTTCCCATCTTGTGTTTTGCATCTTGCCAATGTCTTGTAAAATGCATCTCATTCCTGTCTTCTATCTTGCATCCTGTTCCTGCCTTGTATCTTGCATCCTGTTCCTGTCTTGTATCTTGCATCTTGTTCCTGTCTTGTATCTTGCATCCTGTTCCTGTCTTGTATCTTGCATCTTGTTCCCATCTTGTGTTTTGCATCTGGCCAATGTCTTGTATCTTGTCACCAGTCAGTAGACATGTGCACTGCCAAAAAATTTGTTTCGTTTCGTTTTAAATTCGGATTTGTGTTATTTCGTTTTTCGGGATTCGGGTGTGAAAGTCAATTCGGATTCGGACGAAATTCGGTAGCGTTAGTACGAACGTTCGGTTCGTTTTCTGTTCTTATTCGTTTCTTATTCGTTTCGTTCGTTTGCAGCAAAAGTGACATTTGAGTGGGGAAAAATATTTTTCTCCTTCTCTAATGTCACTTTGCTCCAACGAACGAAACGAATAAGAAACGAATAAGAACAGAAAACGAAACGAACGTTCGTGCGAACGCTACCGAATTTCGGAAATGGAAATTCGGATTCGTTTGCATTCGTTATGTCTGTAATTCGGAATTCAGATACATCCGAATGTCCGAATTTACGAAAATTCGTCCGAATTTCGATTCGGAACGAAACGAATCGCACATGTCTACCAGTCAGTACTACTGCTCTGTACCTGGGGACCACCTGGGACATTTATAGTCAGAGTACAAAAGTCTACGTTCTGGGGGCATCTGAGTACTGATATGCGCACTTGCCCTATGGGAAAGTTGACTTCTAAAGGTGAAGTCACTCACCACTACATAGTCTGATTGAAGTAGCTGCATCCAGTCCTGACATCCACACAATGAATGAAGCAGAAGCATGGGGATCCATGCACTGCAGGTCCTCAGGCGCAGCTTCCTCTCCAGCAAGGTGAACAGTGATTAGTACAGTTGTGACGTTTTGAAATCTCACTCCAAGTCCGGTGAGAGTCAGAGTCAGCCTTAGATGTCCTCACACTGCAGATGTAAAGCTATGAAGCTGCAGGTACAGGAGTGCCTAGGCATGTAGGGTTCACTGCCATTTTTTGTGGAGAAATTCAAGGCAAAAAATAGATTTTTCTGGGGCCTGCTTAGGCACAATTAACATGTTTTGATGTTCCCTGTAACACGTCTTCACTTTTTGGCCTTGGGCCCATATTAAAGGCCCACTATAGCAATAAACAATGAATTCTGATAACAATATGGAGCTAATACTTGAAATGAAAATATTCAGTATATAAATTGCTTTTTTAATTTTACAGGCCTGGTTTTTCATTTTAACAGCTAAATATAGATAATAAACACACACAAAAGCCCAATTTCCTGCCAATTACACGTTTGGGACAGCTCTGTCTGGCAGGGCAGGAGACCTGACTATTCTCTTCTGCAGTTAAGTAACACTTACAGGTCTGGGCCCTCCCCCAGCCTGTGACTGGGCAGTGAAAGGAGAAGCAGCAAGCATACTGATGAGCTCATCTCCCTGAAACTTTACTCTCTCCTCCTATCAGCATGTTCCATGTTAGCTGATTGGCTTCTTGTGCTGCTTCTCCCTCAACCCAGTCTGAGTTCTTCTGTGCCAGGATTGCAAGATGCTGATGCCAAGCCACATTCAGGGACTGCTTGCATTAAATGCTGTTTTGATGTCTGTCTTTGACATCTGCGCCAAAGTGTTGCTGTGTCATATTGTCATGACCCCGTTTTACTAACAGATGTTGTCAATGTGTCCTAGAAACAAGTAACCGCACGCAAAAGAATTGTCATTGTGGGGACAAAGCCCCATTTATTGAAGTGAATGTCTCAGAGGCGGCTGCTTCCCCCATCAGCCTTGTCACGGTCTGGCATCTAGTAGCTATATGTATGTCAGACAGTGCAGTCAGCATTCTTGCTGAGCCGTGCGGTGAGAATATCAGGGCTACCGGAGTGGGCTACATTCACTTTAGAGCAAACCTGTACCGAGGGGAATACATAGGCTGCAGTGGCGGACCTAAGGAACAAAGGGCCCTGGTGCAAGATTTTTTTTGGGCCCCCCCCCAAAAAAAACCCCACAAACACAGCGCTCTCCTCCCGCAGCGCTCGACCAGTTTTCACTTTCTATCCTCCCCGCTGGGACACAGAGCAGCGCCCAGCGGGGAGGAAAGAAAGAAGGGATGCGTTGCTGTATCGGCAGAAAAATGTCATTATTGCTCTCACTGCGACGTTCGAGGCGATATGTAACATGTGCAGCACAGTGGTTTTTCGCACGTAGGCGCTCCGACGTGTGTGTATCTGGGGGGCGGGTGACTTAAACATTTTTTTTCCCATTTTTCTATGTTACTTTAATTTTTAAACACTTTTTTTGTTTGTTTTTTTTGTACACTAACCCTATTTGTATTACATAGGGTACTAACAAGCACCCTGTGTAATAGCAGATAGGGTGTGACAGGTCCTCTTTATGGAGGCATCAGGGGTCTTTTAGACCCCTAATGTCACCTAGAGACCCCAAAGAAGCTGAGGAAGCCTAGAGCTGCACACAAACACAATGTATTACTCAATTATTTTGGTAAAATATAAAAGATGAGGTTGTTTTTTTGTGAAATGGCAAAAAACTGCGGCAACCTAAATTGTTCATATTGTAGGTGACGCTTTAAAACTTTTCTACAGGTCATTAAATTAGTGAACAGTAAACAATGGTCCCATAGATATATTGTTCTCACTCCAGAATGTGCAGCGATACCTCACAGGTGTGAATTTCAGGAGTGTTTTCTGGAATTATTTTATTACATTTAAATTTAATTATTTTGTTTTAACTTAACTTTATTGCTATCACAAGCAAGATGATAAGTAGGAATGCACCGATACTACGGTATTATCAGTATCGGTGCCAATGTAGAGTATTTGGGCGAGTACTTGTACTCACCCAAATGCTCGGATACCTAGCCCTATACTTGAGCTTCTGGTATCAGAAAGCCGGGCAGCGTCTAATGACTGATTGGTTGGGAAGCTGGCCAATCAGGAAGCCAGGCACCGTGTAATGACGCAGAGCCAGGCTTTTTGATTGGCCGGGAAGCCGGCTTTATACTCCCTCGTCACCTCATGACGAGGGAGCATGGAGCCGGCTTCCCGGCCAATCAGGAACCCGGGCAGCATGTAATGCCTCGCTGCCTGGCTTCCTGATTGGTTGGTAAGCTGGCCAATCAGGAAGCCAGGCACCGTGTAATGACTCGGCGCCAGGCTTTCTGATTGGCCGGGAAGCCGGGTTCATACTCCCTCATCACCATGGGATGAGGGAGCATGGAGCTGGCTTCCCGGCCAATCATAAAGCCGGGCGGTGGGTCATTACACGGCACCCGGCTTCCTGATTGGCCAGAAAGCCGGCTCCATGTTTTCTCGTCACCTAGTGACTAGAAGCATGGAGACGGCTTCCCTACATGCCGCCTGGTTGATCAGGAAGCCAGGTGGCGAGTCATTACACGCCGCCTGGCTTCCTTGATGGGACTTCCGGTATCGGTACTCGGTATCGGTGAGTACCGGGGAAAAAATATTGATACTCGTACTCGATACCAAGAAACAGGTATCGGTGCATCCCTACTGATAAGCCCCCCCCTTTGTGATAACATAGAGCTGGTGGCAGGTTCTCTTTAACAAATAAAAGAAGAAGTCACCGGCACACCGATCTCCGCTCTACCATCCCATTTTTATTGACGTTGGATAGTCAGCACATCAAACTGAAAGGCCGGGGTTATGTTAAACCCCTAATATCACTTCAGGACAGACTGTCTTCTTTACTGACTAAAATGGCCAGGATTTGACCTCAATGAACCCGGAAGTGCTCAGAGCTGAGCGCTTCCAGGTTCATTCTTCACAGCTGTTGGCTGACCTCCAGCCGTTCTGCCTCCTGTTCACCCATCAAGGATGTTTCAGGGACCCAGGGAAGGCGGGTAAGCGCGGGATACAAGAAGCAGCGTTTCAACAAAAATGGGCCTCAAGGTGGGTAGATATGGAGTTTGATTTATTACAGGTATGCTTTTACATACCAAGTGGACCCGTGCTGACAGGTTCACATTACAGTTTCCTTTGCAATGTAGTCAAGTAGAGATCTAAAACTGAGAATTCTGTTAAATCTTACTGAATTTGTCTGAAAATTATTATTTTTTCCTCTAAAAAGTTGACTTCTTGTGTCTTTTAGGTCAGGGCGAGATTCGAGGCACAGAAAATGGACCCTAGGTCAGGTAAGGATATACAAATACTGGGCCTTGATTTTGCTCCTCTGTAATACACACTGGTTCAGATTTCCATTGACATCAGTAGATCTTTGGAGGAGGAGTCACCACTGATTGAACTTTTCACAAAGTCACTGACTGAATCACGCTGGTTTCACCATGTTACACTCTTCCATCCCACTCGGTTGTCCTTGGACAGAACCTGGTAACTTTAGGGCCAGTGGACACTGGCTGTCATTTCTGTACTCTGCTGAAAGCTTCACTCATATCAGCTTTTGAGGGAATGGAAGGGTGCACTTTGGCATCCATGATTTTCAGAAGACCTTGTCCAAGCGCTGTCCTCACCAAACCAACTTAGGTTTGATGAGGACAACAAGTAGCATTAAACCCTCAAACCTGTTTTCAATAATGAATCCAGATCAAACCAATATACATTGCCCATCAAAGTATTTCCTTAAATTTTTGCTCAAGCACCTACAGTCGTCATGTTTCCAAACAACTCTTACTCTTGCAATGCCTGTGTGTTAGTGGAGAATCCAGTGGATCCGAAACGTCGCTATATGATGTGATAGCAATCGAGTCAATAAACCGTTTTTGACTTGAAATTCTATTGGAATGCGAGTGACTTCATACATACACTCACCTTGTGTGTTGGTGGAGACACACACAGCTTACTAGCACAGACAAGGGTGGCTCTTTAGGACCCGGCAAGGTAAAGGAGCCACCCTAATACAGGATATCAGGGCCAGTGTTCAGGGGACCAGCTGCTTTTGCAGGAAGCAGTGGTGTGACACTATTGGAGAGATGACACAAAAAGGACCGACAGTCATTTTGGTGTCACCCCCTCTGAAAAGTCGGGCACTCTGTCATGGACCGAGAGCCCGACAATTGCAGGAGAGAGGAGGGGACCCAGTAGCATACCTTATCCTGCTGGGTGAACGTCCCCTCCTCTCTCTGCATGGCCGCCGGCAGGTATCACAAAGATGGCCGTGCATGCACGATGACGTCACGTGCACGAGCGTGGTGACGACATGCGCATGTGCGATGTCGTCACAGTGGGGTGCCACCCTGTATCCGCTCTGGGTGACACCCGGCCTCGGGCCCTAAACTTTTAAACATCAACGAGCGCCTTCCATTGTAAGTGATTTCATCTGCATTTGAAATAGCTTAAGACATTTGACTTTTGAACTCTCTTTTCCAGCCTTGGAGCATAATCTCAGCTGTTTCTGGACTATTTTACAACGTTTTTTGGTTTGTTTTTCAGGTTCCCAAGATGGTCTTACTTTACCATCTGCTCACCTCACAGGTAGGTTTGATTACAGATCCTTTGATTGATTCTATATGTTGAACACTAGGGCCTACTACCTGCTCTAATCACATTATCAGTAGCAGTAATGGAAAAGGATACAACTCCTGGGAAAAAGCCAAGAGCCGATCCCGTGAGGAGGAAATTGCTGAGTAGAGACACTTCCAGTGCTGCCATAACTAACTGACTTTGTCAGTTTTACAGAATTGTAGCTACCTAGACACCGAAATATGATGGTAATTTTATTAACAGTAAAAGTGACCCGTCATAAAAAAACAAACCACAGGCATACCTGCAAGAAGTGACTAAATAATTATCTTTACCGCTGTCTATGACACCAGAATTCAGCTCCATTCCATTGAAATCTGGTGAAAGAACAACTATTTTGGAAGTGTGTATCTCCTTGGAGCCTCCAGTGCTCAGTGGTTCCTCCTGCTGATCTCCACCTCACTACTGTGTCCTGTAATGTCCTGGGAGTCATCGGGAGGCATCATTGAGCGCTGCAGAGGACCAAATGGACAGATACGACCAGAAGCGTTGGTTTTCCAGTGGACTTCACAGAAGGATGGAGCGCCATTTTGGAGGTGTACACAACTGAAAAGATAAGTAATCAGTCTTTTCTTTTTGGGTATGCCTGTTACTTTATTAAATGGCAGGGTGCCAAGGGCTTTCTGCATGTTATAATCCATATTTAAGGCCTGAAAATTACTTAAAAACCCCCGGAAGTTATATATTTCCTGAAAGCACAGACCCTTTAGAAAAAAATGGTGGCAGTACAGGTCATTGGTTTAGAGTCAATACTGAATATTTTCCCTAGAATTATTCCTTTCACTCTTGCACATGCAGAGATACCCAACATGTGTAGAGGAATCAACGTTTTCCCGCTTGAATAGCTTCTTCATTTGGCATATCTAGAATGACAACTGAGGAACCGGAAGTGATGCAATCAGCGTTGGTTCTGGCTCCATTCAGAGGGGAGGAGATCACCGAATGGATGGCGATACCTGTGATGCCAGTCTTGGGCCCACAGGAGGGGCAGTGGAACCCAGGAAGCAAGGCGGTGGGTGTTGGGTGGGAGGGGAGCACGCTTCACCGAGCTTCGAGAGTAAAGCTGACTGTCGCCTTTACACAGCAATACAGAGTCCCGGCAGCTGAACAGAGTCCCAAAAGGGTTAAAGCCTGTCTCCTGACAATTTTTTTTCAGTTACGGGCAAAGTTGTAAAGAGTTTGATCTGCTTATATTTTGCCTTCCCTGGTTTCGCCCCATTAACATGGTAATGACATTTTAAGTAAAAAACTCTTCAGTTCTCAGTTGTCATTCTCAGTTGTATGTTGTATGTTCTTCAGTTCTCAGTTGTATGTTTTCAGCGCATACTCTATTTTAGTCCTAGTGATGTCATTACTGGGTCCTTGTGCTTCTTCTGCGCAATGCAGGCAGGTCATGGCTGGTGGGAGGGGCCGGCAGAGTGCTCTACATAGCTTTCTGTAAACATTACAGCACCCTCCCTCAGTATTCCTCTCAAGAGCCCCCAGCCCTGATGCAAGCAAAGGGCTGGCTCTTAGTTTGGTAAATACTAATGTAAGATAACTAGGCACTTACAGCTTTTGTTCAAATTACTTTCAGGTCTATCAGTTCAGGACACATCAACAAACAAACCACTTCAATGGGAATCTACAAGAGGCTTAGCATTCCTCCACGAAATGAAGTACGATAATGGATCACTTCAATGCACAAAATCCGGACTATATTTTGTGTACTCCAAGCTGCAGTTGGGAATACAATGTTCCAAAGAAAAGAACTCATTGTTTTTTTCCCATTCAGTAAACAAGAGAACTATGGGTTCCGTCACCGCGTTGATGGAGAACAGCGCAGGGTACTGCAATACTCAAAGTTCTCCCGCTTGGAAGGGAAGCAGCTTTCTGGGCTCCAGCTTTCTCTTAGAAGAGGGTGATGAAATTTACATCAATATGTCCCATAGAGACCTCATACGGGCTCAGGGAGACACCAAAACCTTCTTTGGACTTTTCATGTTGTAGAGAACTCAAGTCAGAATGTATTCACTAACATTAACCAAATCATGAGCATGGATATTTCCATGCTGACAGCATGACTATGCACTTGTTTACAATGCACTTACAAGTAATAGAAGACCAGTTTAAAGCCTAATTCCAGGCAGTGATAAAAAATAACTAAAATTGCTCCCCTCCCCAACACCTCCTCCAAGCTGATGAGGAATATAGAGTACATTGTTTGCTTCGATGATGAGCTAACACAGAGAATTACTTACCCAGTGGTCCCATGGTCATTTTTTCTTTGGGGACAGTCTGACCAGTCTTGTTGCCGCCCCTATCTCTGACATCATTACAACGCCCCCTTCTCTGATGTCATAGACAATGCAGGATCCACGACCCCGTCTCACCCTGATGACATTACCATCAGGGCCGGATTTCCCACAAGGCCAACCAAGGGCACCAAGGGCAGCAGGGGGTGTGGAATTCCGATCTTCCGATGCCCAGGACATGCAGTTGTGGGTGCCGGGCGGGTAGTTGTTTTCTACATTTAGCCCTGCTTTGTGCAAGCAGAGCTAAATGTACAGCGGGGAAGCCACCATTTGTTTTGTATGCAGCCTGGAGGTCTGCCATTCTCCATGGGGGGTGGGGGCCTTTTGGGCAGGTAGAGAGGCGCATTGAGAAACGTGGTCTTGGGGCAGCAGAGAGAGTAAATCTGGCACTGATTACCACTGGTCCACCATGGTACATGACGAAGTTGGAGTGCCCACATTCCAACACCCAAGGACCAGACTGAATACTGTGTGAATAAGTTGAATATTATTTTGCATTAGCCCATCCCCTAGACAAAATAAGCAATATATTCTTCATCGATGGAGGGGGGGGGGGTTGATTTGACAGATTTTATCACTGCCCAGAATTAGGCTTTAATTGAACATCTGAACATCAACACAATATGTTGACAGTTCTTTTTTTTGAAGGTATATAGAGTATTTTTTTAAATATATCTATCTCTGTTATTTATTTATGTCCAGTCTTATTTTTTAAAATTCAGTAAATAGAAAATATCCCATATGAATTTACAGAACCTCTTACCAAGATCAATGGCTTTCTCAATTTTTTTAATAGTTACATAGGTACATAGTATTTGAGGTTGAATAAAGACATTAGTCCATCAAGTCCAACCTATTAGGATCTCATTCTAGGAGTACCTGTACCCCTGTATATTACGGTCCCTTATGGTTACATAGTATTTGAGGTTGAATAAAGACATTAGTCCATCAAGTCCAACCTATTAGATCTGTATATAAAACTAAAGGGGTGTTGAGTTCAGACTACACAGCTCACAGAATGACCCCTTCCTCTGTCTTTGCAGGACAGAAACAGGACCGTCTTTCTTAGTCCATTTTACATAGGTTTTTTTTCATCACACATAATTCATTAATGGTACAAACATCATCTTATAAAACTAGGAAACTTTAAAAAAATAAAACTGAACAAAAACAAACATTTTCTTTGAAAAGACCCTGTCACCTTGCCTATTCAGGGCAAATGGACAAGGTCTCCTTAAAGCACAATAACACAAGCCATTTATACTCACCTTCACCGCACCCATACCCAGTGTTGGCCATTTTCAAAGAATGCATGAGTTGTTGATATCATCCCTCTGTCATGTGACAGTGCTCTAGTCTAGCGACTGACCACTAGGCCTGAGTACTGTGTAAGGCCCCGTTCACACCGGGGCAGTTCGGCCGCGTGGATCCAAAGACATCATAAACCCCATAGATTGCTATGGGAACCCTCCACGTAATCCGAACCGCTCCCCGCACAAATTTCTCCCTGACCCTTTTTTGCTGATCAGCGCAGTTTCCATACAGCTTTCAATGGAACCACGCTGTTCACCACAATTTTTGGTGTTTTTAATTGCGTTTCAGCTCTGAAACTTAATTAAAAACTCCCAAAACAGCCCTCTTTAAATCAGCGCGGAAACCGTGCTGATCCGCACCCGCCCTGGTGTGAATTGGGCCTTATGGGAGCAGATCGCATGCTCCCTCATACCTAGAATCAAAAGGTATTTAGGTAGGAACTGCATTGAAAGATGGAGAGGAGGGGAAGGTCTACGTAGCTGAGTATTAGTGTCCTTGGGCTTAAAAAAGATTCTGACATGTGGCCTGAATGGACTTTAAGTCTGGGCTGTTCCAAGTAGTTGTCAAATAGATCTTCGAATGTATTAAAATATTTCCTGTCTTGGTTCTTACCTTGTTGCCTAAACCAGTATAAATAGACAACCCAGCTTTGTGAGTGATCTACTTGTATTTATATGATCAATGAAACTGACTTTATCAGTAAGCTAGGCACTGAAAAGTTGGCCCTATGCATACATGTTCCATACCCAGCATCACACTTTACCTCTTTGCTTGTCACTGGCTTCAGGAGTGTGGTGAAATCCCTTCAAGTGAAGTACAAAAATAATTCCTTAGTTGAGCTAGGAAGGTTTAGAATCTCTGTTAGGTTTCTGACTGTGTCACCTTTGAGAAATTTCCTCTTCATTCCTGTATCATTGTGCCACCAGAACCAGGAGGGAAATCTCCCCAATGAGAAGACAACAATAAACGCCAAATGCTCTACCCATTCTCCCTTACCCAAAAGAAAAGTTAGAAGTGTTGGGTAGATTTGGGTTTTAAGTTTGGCCAGAAATTTCACTTCAAGAATTACTAGTACTGATACCTGGTATGGGAGGTGGGCCAACTGACCCTGAGCACAGGGCCAACTGAACAGATTTTCCATCAAAATATAATATCAATTGCTGTATATTGACCATTGCTCTTCTGAGATAAAAGAGAACAATCCTTTTATTGTACAAACACCAAAAGTGGAGCTGTAAGGGGGGCAGGACTGGCATTTTAGCATTTCTAGTATGTACCAGGAGGGTCAGGGTACCTTTTGACAAAAGATCGTCCTGAGACCTCATTTCACCTCCCTTAGAAAGAATGTGTAGTGGTTTCCTACATATTAAATGTGAAATATTGCCTACTAATGTTTCATATTCTCCTTCTCGGTGTCTAGGTTCCTTTTCACATGTTTTCTTGGGTCTCTTTAGCTCCTTTGTTGTAAAAAGCCTGTAATTGACAGAGCTCAGTAGCTCAAACTGAAATGTACACACAGCTGAATGGGTCAGAGTCGTGACTCCTCCCCAAAGAAAAGACTTTATATAAACCATTAGTTCGAAAAATGTATAAACATTAAAAAAAAAAATTGACTCTAGCAATTGAAGTTCCCCTTTACTTTTGCATTAATAAACATGAAAATGTCTCTAAAAGTACACCAAATCAGCAGGGAGAATGACAGACCCCACCATACACCTATGACAGATGACCCTGGTAGTCAATGGAATCAGCTATCACTTCCATTTACAGGGCATTCCTGATTATGTGAATGGGGGGAGGAGTAGGTACTGGCAAAAACTTCTGGCATGGCTTATCTCATGGGGCTGTAGCAATAATTGGGCCAGGATTACAAAACTGCAGGCAGCCGCTTGGCAGAGTAGGAGGCTTCCCATAGACATATGATCGTCAAATGACTGGGTTGGCTGTTATTGCATGTATCTTTATCACCAGCTTTGCATCTTTTGTAAGAGTTATTGGTAGTCCTCCATAAATATGGAATATCTATGGCTTGCTTTACCTCTCGTGAGATCCTCCCATGCATATATACACAAAAAAACTGGCTCCACCTCCAAGGTTCTACCAAACGGACCTGTTTCTTTATACACACTGACAATCTCTGCCTTATCAGTTACTAATGTTATATGTGTACAAACATTGTCTCTTTTCCATGGTCTTCAGCAAATGATGCTTACACAGAAAGAAGATCTGCAGATTCTAGAACAGATCTGTCTCTGTTTCTCTTTGTTTTATACATACACTTCTGTTAATATTTATGTGAAATAAATCAGGTTACCTGTTTTTAAAAACAGTGTTCTATTTAAAACAATCATTAAAAAATTAATGTAAAAAGCATTTTTGTTTTATTGTACAAAAAAAAGCACATCTCTGTTGGACAGCGTTCCCATTAGGTGCCTGACATGACGACACTGTCATTGGCACCGGAAGTGAAGAGAAATTTCCCTAATCACCACCAAGACAGTCAGCAATACAAACCTGACAACTGGTTCTATCTTCTACCTTTCTTTCTCTAAATAAGAAAAGGTTTTGTTTTTAAGATAAAACATAACCAATTTGGTAAAAGCCCAACAGATCCTTTACTTGAACTGATCCAAATACATTCCAGGTGCATCAAAACAAAAGCTGTTATGGCATTGCGTGGAATTTGACATAACGGTCACCCAGGACTTTCAGTCAGAGGAGCATAATTATGCTGCTTCTCATGCTGATCCGCAAGCACCTAAATGTCGCTCCTGAGGAATCTGCCACAAGTCGACTGGGAAAACCGCACTTCCAGTAGGATCAATCTTTGGGTCAGCTGGAGGAACCACAAAGCATTATGGGGGTTAGGGGCCAACAATCCCTCCCATAACATCATTAATCTAATAATAATTAATTACTAGGTGTGATGCTGATGAATATATATAGCACTTACTTGCTAGGGTGGTAGAGTGACATCAGGGGGAACCCTTGTATGACATCACCGCTCTAATAAGGACTAATTATACTAAAAAGAAGAAGTATATGACATTTAATTTTAAATATAAACAACATATATACATTGTGCAATATTGATCTGCAACTTAAAAAAGAAAAGAAAGAGGAAGCTCTGGGCTACATGGTGCGTAAAAGTTACATTATTGAGACCAACTGAAGGAATAGATTATATGCTGACCTCAATGCACTGCTAGTACCATCATGGATAAACTAAAAGTGGAAATGTAATTATGAAAAACCTTTCCGGAAAAGCCCCCCTCCCCCTCAACGATTACCAGTGCCCAATTTACGATCTCTGCTACACCAATGCCAGGTTCCTCAGTGCGCCCCCCTGTATGCAGGCTACACACAAGTGATCTCGGTGACCTCGCTGAGATCACTTGTACAAAACAAGCAGAAGCTTCCCCGCTGTACATTTAGCTCTGCTTGCCCAAAGCAGGGATAAATGTAGAAAACAACTACCCGCCCGGTGCCAGGAACTGCATGTCCTAGGCGTTGGGAGAGAGGAATTCCACACCCCTGCTGCCCCTCTACTCCCTGCTGCCCCGAGGCCGGGCCTTGATTGGCCTTGTGGGAAATCCAGCCCTGACGATTATAAATGTAGGCATCACATCAACGTTTTATCCCATCAGCTGGCAGATAGACAGTTCTGGAACTTCACTTGCAAGTCTTCATGGGAGCTGGCTAGGCACAGTACAATGCATGTATGATGCAGCAACATAATGGGCTGCCCATTGATCCATCCATGAATTGATGAATAGCCAATGAAGTCTATGATGCTGCCTTGCACATGTGCAGTACTGGGCAAAGCCAACTTAGATTTGCAAAAAGAGCCAGTCTGACAGCTGGCACAATAAAATACATCTGATTTGACCTTAATTGCTGGTGAGGAACACGGAGCCATTGTGGAAAAGTGTATCATAATTTCAGTTCTATTTCAAAATAAACGTGTATCAGTCTCAAGTACCATAAACTAAGACATTAGTTGTACAGCAGGCACCATGAGGTTCCACGTCATACTTTTCCTCTGATAGTTCATCCCACCAGTGCCCCACTGAAGTCCATAGAAATCCTGAACCTACCGGTAAGGAGTCAATGGCTTTACACTTTCCCTATCCTATAATGTAGTGCACACGTCTTGCTAGGTTTGAGCATTGTCATATGGGGGTCAGGGGGCTTGCTTAGTCAAATATTGAGTTTGAGAATTTCAGTTTTGGCATATTTGCATGGGAACTTCTAGGGCCCTGGCAGCGGTTGAATGTGGAACCTTATATTATCTGCTGTTCCAAAGGGTCAGTTTTTCTTCTCAAGGCAAAAAGATCTAAATTTTAATACCTTGTTATATGCCCCATGTATATATATGTCTTTACACTTGTGGCATGAGCATAGTCTATGAGTATAGTTTAACAACTCTTCCACTAATATGGTTGTGCTACACATCTATCTGGTGACTATAGCAAAATATGGCTGCTGTTCTGTTCCCTTTTAACCACTTCTCCTCCGCCCATCCGCTGATTGGGTAATGAAGGTGCCGTAGCCGGTGATTACATTTTTCCTTGTGCTATATTATTATTATTATTATTATACAGGATTTACAACAGTTTGCAAAGCGCATTACAATATAAGGAAGACATTACAATACAATTCAAGACAAGATGGTAAGGAGCGCCCTGCCCATGAAGAGGTAGCTGTGTGGGGATGAATTGTCTGAGAATTTGATGGTTCAGCGCTCAGGATCAGGTGGGATAGGCTTCCCTGAAGAGATGAGTCTTTAGGGATCTCCTAAAGGCAGTCAGGGTGGGAGATAGACGAGCAGGTTGGAGTAAAGAGTTCCAGAGGATGGGAGAGACTCTAGAGAAGTCCTGGAGGCGAGCATGGGAGGAGTTGACAAGGGAGCTGGAAAGCAAGAGGTCTTGGGAGTAGCGGAGGGGGCAGAGTTGTGGATGGCTTTGTAAGTTGTTGTTAATATTTTGAATTTTATCCTTTGGGCTATTGGGAGCCAGTGTCATTGGGAACCAACAAATGTGGTATGAGTGTCTAAAAGAGTGGAAATAAATACATTAGATTGTTTTTAGACAGGCCAGCATAGTTGTTGGCAAATCTTAAGAAGATTATACGAAGATTGTACTGTACAGTCTGACTGTGATGTGCGTGGCTGACCTCCTGTAACAGTCCATCGCACTCTTGACTGCTTTTTCCATATGGATTTAGTGGGTGAAATGGGGATCAATGGATGGCAACCGTTATCATGCACAAATAGAAATATGGACTTCCTCAGCCAAGGCATGTCACACATGTATTGCCTGAGGAAGGGGATTCTGCGAGACCCCGAACGTTCCACCAAGTGTGATATATGCCGCATTTTCGTCAATAAATAGACGCATTTGTACTGCATCTGGAGTGCCGGTGTCCATATATCTATTTGTCCTTGGCTGACCTGATATCATAATTGGCTGCCCTTCCCTTTTCTGGTCAGGGGGCTGCGGTTACTGGAAGCAGGTATAAAGTCAGATTTAGGTATTTATACTAGATATGAGAAAATCTGTCCAGCTGGGACAAGATAATAAAAACCTTTTTCAACTAAATTCAGAATATTAAAAATAATGTTTTGGCTGCCCCCCCCACCGAGATGTGGCTGGCACTTATATTCTCACCTTTCTGCTAACACCATACAACGTTTGACTTATTGGAAGTGAAACATACTAAGTCATAACTTGGACTTCTTTGACTAACTGCACTATATTAGTTGCCATTTCAGCAGTTGCTTGTACTGGTTGAGTCATTTTACTAAAGCCTTCACTCCCTCCTCATCTTCACCCTCCTACTCCCCTTCCTCTGTCTCTGCCCCCTTTCTCTCTTCAGCACTCATCTGGAGCTCACCACAAAGCAAAGTAAAAGTTATCTTTAGAAATGAAGCGGCCGCAAAAGCGTATGAGTAGCAGAAAGGCTGCAGCCATGAGTGCAGAGATAAAGCTTACTCAGCCTGTGCATTGCTCAGTGTTCCGGTCTGTAAACACACAAGATACCACAAAACAACATAAAGAACAATACAAGTCTTGCCTCAATAGATTCTAACAGTAGACATTTTGTCGCTACAGAGCAACCATTTAATGGTCTAAATCAATTAAAAAATGTCCATACATAATAATTAGAAGGCAACCCGTCCATTCACTAGAGACCAGTGACATCACTGACACTTCATATTCATGAGAACACAGCCCGTCCATTCACTAGAGGCCAGTGACATCACCAACACTTCATATTCATGAGAACACAGCCCGTTCATTAACTGGAGACCAGTGACATCATCGACACTTCATATTCATGAGAACACAGCCCGTCCATTAACTGGAGACCAGTGACATCATCAACACTTCATATTCATGAGAACACAGCCCGTCCATTCACTAGAGACCAGTGACATCACTGACACTTCATATTCAAGAGAACACAGCCCGTCCATTCACTGGAGACCGGTGACATCACCGACACTTCATATTCAAGAGAACACAGCCTGTCCATTCACTAGAGACCAGTGACATCACTGACACTTCATATTCAAGAGAACACAGCCTGTCCATTCACTAGAGACCAGTGACATCACTGACACTTCATATTCAAGAGAACACAGCCCGTCCATTCATTGGGGCCAGTGATATCACCAACACTTCATATTCATGAGTACACAGCCCGTCCACTCACTAGAGACCAGTGACATCACTGACACTTCATATTCATGACAACATAGCTCGTCCATTCCCTAGAGACCAGTGACATCACCGACACTTCATATTCATGAGAACACGGCCCGTCCATTCACTAGAGACCAGTGACATCCCTGACACTTCATATTCATGAGTACACAGCCTGTCCATTCACTAGAGACCAGTGACATCCCTGACACTTCATATTCATGAGTACACAGCCTGTCCATTCACTAGAGACCAGTGACATCACTGACACTTCATATTCAAGAGAACACAGCCCGTCCATTCACTAGAGACCAGTGAAATCAACAACACTTCATATTCATGAGTACACAGCCTGTCCATTCACTAGAGACCAGTGACATCACTGACACTTCATATTCAAGAGAACACAGCCCGTCCATTCACTAGAGACCAGTGACATCCCTGACACTTCATATTCATGAGAACACAGCCCGTTCATTCACTAGAGACCAGTGACATCACTGACACTTCATATTCAAGAGAACACAGCCTGTCCATTCACTAGAGACCAGTGACATCACTGACACTTCATATTCAAGAGAACACAGCCCGTCCATTCACTAGAGACCAGTGACATCACCAACACTTCATATTCATGAGTACACAGCCCGTCCATTCACTGGAGACTGGCGACATCACTGACCCTTCATGTTCACACATACATTACACAAGAGGCCTTTCGTTTAACCTCCTTCTGGGTTGTCACCTTGCCATGCCATGTGGCTGTCTGCACCCTTAATACTCTCTTTCAGAGTTGGTCTGCTGGCTCTCTTTTTTTTTTCTTTCAGGGTGCCTGTAGTTGCTGCGGAGAAGCTGAGTGAGGATGTGGCAGTGCAAAGCAGTGGATGGCCTAGCTGATCAATGGATTGGTGACATTTTGGTGTGAAGGTCAACATCCAAAAATGAAGCATCTACGACAGTAAGCTAGGAGCTTCATGAGGGAAAGATTTACCTAAACAATCACACCTGACCAATCAGACCTCAGGTGAACAAGACTGGTTTCACAATTCCTTCACAGCACCCCTCTTTTCATACTGGGAGACCAACAACAATCTCATCTCCTGCCTGAGATACCATATCGAACTTTGCCAATATGTTTTTCTGGGACATGGCTAGTATAGGGATCCCAAA
Source organism: Nanorana parkeri (assembly GCF_000935625.1). NCBI lineage: Eukaryota > Metazoa > Chordata > Amphibia > Anura > Dicroglossidae > Nanorana > Nanorana parkeri. Next base: position 402,168 of record NW_017306822.1, on the reverse strand, counting down.
CTGAAAAAAAGTTATTTTAGGGAGGTGCCCTTCTCATTTCCGGGAGGTGCCCTCTCCGCCCCCAACCCCCCTGAAATGATGGCAGATAGCAAAGAAGCTATTGCTTCCCGTGCTATCTGCTGTTTTTTTTTTTTAGTATTCTAAAATCTGCTGCCGTCAGAAAAAAACAAAACAAAAAACGAGCATAGGAATGAATATCTAGGCTCCAATTGGCTTTTTCAATTTGCAATAGCCAATAGCAAGCTGGCTATTGCACCCGCCCTCTTCTGCCGTCAATTAGCAGAGGTGGACATGATGGAGAACTTCAGGTCCACCTCTGCTGATTGAGAGCAGCAGTGGGCGGGTGCAATAGCCAGCTTGCTATTGGCTATTGCAAATTGAAAAAGCCAATTGGAGCCTAGATATTCATTCCTATGCTGGGTTTTTTTTTTTTTTCTTTGACGGTGGCTGGCAGATGTCAACAAAAAAAACGAAAAAAAAAAACAGACAGCAGGGAAAGGTTTACTTGGCTACATAGTGCCGAGTAAACCTTTCGGGTAGAAAATGTTTCTCTCCCGGGCGGCCAGGAGCCGCTATTTAATATTGGGAGACTCCCGGGACAAATGGGAGACTCCCGGAACGTCCCGGAGAGTTAAGACGTCTGCTAGTAGAAAAGTTGGCTCCTAGATGAGTGTCGGCCCAAATGGGAGCACAAGTGAGTGCCTTGTGCTGTTTCTGCAGTTGTCAAGAATGAAGGAGAAGAGTGGAGCTTTCCAGAGTTGGAAAAGGAAGTCAGAGATCCCACCAGAACCTTTACTAGGTGACCCCCCATCAGCGGTGTATTTACAAATGCTGCTGCCCTATGCAAAACAGCAACGCCGCC